>NC_089585.1:141191425-141311425 GCF_019320115.1 Miscanthus floridulus
ATCAGCTAACTGAACCTCTGAAGGCACATGGTGGAGCGTCACAACCAGATCATGCACCTGCGATCTCATGTAGGAAGCATCAACGCCAATGTGTTTGGTGAGCTCATGCTTGACTGGGTCTCGAGCAATACTGATCGCACCGGTGCTGTCAGAAGAGAGAGGAGTGGGTGCAGTGGCAGGAACACCAAAATCCTCAAGAAGCCATCGTAGCCATGTCACCTCCGCAGTCACAGTCGCCATAGCACGCAGCTCAGCCTCAGCACTCGAGCGGGAAACTGCAGTCTGCTTCTTGGTTTTCCAGGCAATCAAGGAGGAGCCAAGGAAAACACAATAGGCAGAGAGAGAGTAGCGATCATAATGATCACTCGCCCAGGTCGCATCAGAATACGCCTGAAGCTGAAGAGAACTGGAACGAGAGAAGAAAAAGGCGCCGAGAGATAGTTCCACGAAGGTATCGCAGAACACGAAGGAGGTGAGCATAGTGGAGCTGGGTAGGAGCTGAGACAAACTGACTCAAGATATGCACAGAGTGAGAAATGTCAGGACGAGTGATCCCAAGGTAGACAAGACTCCCAACAAGCTGACGATAGCGAGTAGGATCAGCAAGTGGTACACCATCAGTGGGTCGTAGGTGAACACCAAGCTCCATAGGAGTATCAACAGTGCGGTGATCAGTGAGAGCAGCACGGGAAAGAATGTCCTGAGTGTACTTCTCCTGAGAGAGAAAAATACCATCAGATGTGGAGGTGACCTCAAGACCAAGGAAGTAACGAAGGGGACCCAAATCAGACATAAGGGATGTCTCACTGAGACGCTGCTTCACAAAATCAATGTACTGGGAATCATCGCCCGTGATGATCATGTCATCGACATAGAGAAGAAGAAGGGTGCGACCACGAGGGGAAGTGTGAACAAAAAGAGCAGGATCATGATCACTTGGCGTAAAACCAGCATCGATGACAACAGAGGAGAAACGCTCAAACCAGGCCCGAGGAGCTTGCTTGAGGCCGTAGAGAGAACGGCGCAACCGACAAACCAGACCATCAGGAACAGAGTATCCTGGAGGTGGCTGCATATAGACTTCCTCTCGCAGCTTGCCATTGAGGAAGGCATTCTTGACATCCAACTGGGATATCGACCACTGACGAACAGAAGCAACTGCAAGAAGAGTGCGAACAGTAGTCATGTGCGCGACAGGAGCGAAGGTCTCCTCATAGTCACGACCTTGCTCCTGTTGGAAGCCGCGCGCCACAAGACGAGCCTTGTAGCGCTCAAGAGAGCCATCCGAGCGGGTCTTTACCTTGTACACCCACTTGCAAGTGATAGGGGTCACGTGAGGTGGCAAAGGAACAAGATCCCAGGTGCTAGTACGTTCTAGGGCAGCAATCTCCTCAGCCATAGCATGTTGCCACTCCTGGTGAACGGCAGCTTCCCGATAGGTCGTGGGCTCAGCCAAGACGGCAGCAGTGAAGCCAAGGCGATCGGGACGACGAAGGGTGCTGCGATCACGAAGAGAATAACGAGGAGGAAACTCGGGAGGAGGTCCAAGGACGGACGGAGAAGAGTCAAGTGGTGGCGCCGGGCGCGGACGACGAGTGTAGTAGTGAGTGATCTCACGGGAAGGACGCAACGATGATAGTGGAGGAGAGACTGGTGGTGGAGAGGTAGGAGGAGGTGGTGAAGGTGGAGAAGGAGGTGGTGGTGGTGGAGGCGGAGTAAAAGATACCTGAGGGGGCGAAGAGGATGGAGACGACAGCGGAAAATACCACTCAGGTAAAGTGAGGAATGAGAGGGACTCAGTGGTACTAGAAGAACCGGAAGGGGAACGAGGATAGTAAGGCCGGGATTCATCGAAGGTGACATCCCGAGAAATCCTCATCCGACGAGCAACAGGGTCATAGCAGCGATAACCCTTATGTTCCGTACTGTACCCAAGAAAAACACACTCAACAGACTGAGCAGTGAGTTTTGTGCGCTCACGAGGTGAAAGTAGGACGTAACAGACACATCCAAAACAACGAAGATGGCTATAGGAAGGAGGGGTGCCGAAAATACGCTCATAGGGAGTGCAACCCCGAAGACAAGTAGAGGGTTGGCGATTTATAAGAAAAACAGCTGTAGAAACCGCCTCAGCCCAAAAATGAGGAGCAAGCATAGAAGAGATCAAGAGAGCACGAGCAGTCTCAAGAGTGTGGCGATGCTTGCGCTCAGCAACACCATTTTGAGCATGAGCACCAGGACATGAAAATTGGGCAAGCGTACCCTGCTCAGCAAGGTAGGAACGATGAGCAGTGGAGATGTACTCACCAGCAGAATCCGCACGAAAAACTCGAATGAGAGAGTTGAACTGGGTACGGATCATGGTGGCAAATTGCTGGTAAATAGAAAGAAATTGACCACGAGAAGACATCAAATAAATCCAGGTAAATCTCGAATAGTCATCAATGAAAATAACATAATATGATTGACCCCCTTTTGAAACAAAAGGTGCAGGACCCCATACATCAGAGTGAACAAGATCAAAAGGTTTCTGGGACTTAGACTCACTAGAAGGGTAGGGGAGTTGCAACTGTTTGCCAAGTTTACAACCCGTACAATGAAGAGTAGTGTCACCAGAAACAGGACCTAAAACACCACTACCAACAAGGGTGGACAATCTAGAACCAGAGAGGTGGCCAAGACGACGATGCCACTGCGCAAAAGAAGTGGTAGACGAAGCAGCTGACACGGATGCTGGAGAACTGGGTGATGTGGGAGCCAAAATGGGTGAAGGAAGACGCAACCAATCAAGCTCCCAGAGGCGTTGGGAGTCCCGACACCTAGGCCCAGTTCCCACCAAGAGGCCCGTACGGAGATCCTGAACACAACAAGAATCAGACTCAAGGATTATGCGACAGCCATGATCAGTGATTTGACCCGCAGACAAGAGTTGCATAGTGAGTTTGGGAACATGCGAAACAGTAGGAATATTAAACGAAGAGGTCGAAAGAACACCTCTCCCAGCAACAGGAAGAGAAGTGCCATCTGCGGTGCGAACAGAAATAGGTGGATCGGGGGAAGATAGAGAGGATAAGTGTGTTGCATGAGGTGTCATATGAAAAGAGGCACCAGAGTCGAGGAACCATGGGGATGATATACCTGACGGAGGAGGAGCGGAACTAGAAGCCTGAGCTGTAGTCCCGTGACCGGAGGCCTGAGCTGCAGTAGTGAGGCGACGAAACAGGGCAAGAACCTCCTGCTCCGCTGCAGACACGGAACGAGTGCTCTGTGAAGTAGAGGAACCACCAGAGCCCTGAAAAGAGCGTCTGCCACGACGCCCTGATCGGTCGCGCTGCTTCTTGCGACAATCCTTCTCCTCATGACCATAGATCTTGCAGTAGCCACACTGAATACCAGAAAGTGCCCCCGTCACCACAGGAGAGGGCTGAGACGGAGGCGGAGAGACCTGGGGAGGTGTGGCTGCTAGGACGGAGGGCTGCGGCGGAACACGAGTCACACCCCCAGCTCGAAGACGTGTCTCCTCAGCTCGTAACTCAGGCATCGCCTCTGAGAGCGATGGGCGCGGACGACGAGTCAGCAACTGTGCTCGAACAGTCTCGAACTCGGGACGAAGCCGAGAGAGAAACTCGTGAAGGCGAAGAATGTTTCTCTGGTCCCGGTGACGGTCACAGCACCGGCAAGTACCACCACCGCAGAACTCAGCGCCCAAACTGTCCAGGCGATGCCAGACAGCTGTCATCTGACGGTGGAATTCCTCAACTGTGGAGTCAAGCTGACGAAGCGACTGAGCCTCGTCAACAACAGCAAGGTACATCGCTTCGTTACGAATCTCGTAGCTGCGACGGAGGTGAGCCCACATAAGGTGTGAAGTGGCAAGACCTCTAAGGGATAACGAGAGATCGACCTCCATGCTCGCAAGTAAGATAGCCTTAGCAGATTTTTCCTCGCGCAGCCAAGTCTCATAGACACCGAGATCAGACTGGTAGCTCTCCATCTCAGCCTCAAATGCCTCAAGTAAAGTATTCTTGGCATCATCATCAGCATCTGGCGGGTATGTGGGCGGCGTGGGAAGAAGAGGACGGGGAGGACAGATCCGCTCACCCGTGAGGTAGCCCCACAGCAACTGCCCATCCATGTGGACCTCCATATGGAAAACAAAATCGCTCCAATTGGTGCCATTAAAAATGACAGGGCACCGAGGGACCAGAACATGGCCAGGACGTCCGGGAGACGCCATGGAGGAGAGAACGAGCCTCTCTTCTTCTTCTTCTTCTTCTTTTTTTTTTTTTTTTTTTTTTTACAGAGAGGAGAGGAGGACCGGCCGGCTCTCTAGCACAAGACCGACGGCTCGCTATACAGGCGCGGACGAAGAGAGGAGAGGGAGACAGAAAGAGTTGAGAAGCAGAGCAACTGCACGGGAGACGAGCCGCGCACGCAGGTGGAGGCGTCCGGCTCGCAGGGCCGCTCGGGAGGGAGCGGGCGCAGTGCGGTGGCGCGGGAGGGCGGCGCGGTGGCGTGCAGGACCGCGCTAGCCGGCGGCGGGCCGGCGCTCGAGCGGGCGGCGGCGGCCGGCGCGGAGCGGCGGCGCGTTGCGCGCAGGGCCGCGCGAGCGGTCGGCGGTCCGGCACGCAGGGGCGCGCGAGCGTGCGGCGCGGGTTCGCGACCGCTGCGCGATGCGGTCGGATGGCCGGGGCGGAGCAGCGCGAGGGTGGGATGCGGAGGCCGGCGGGGTTGGGCAGAAATCACCGGCTGCTGCTCAGCAGTCGAAGGTAAGGATGGAAACCTAGCTTGATACCATGTTAGAAGTAGAATGAGGCCAACCAACTGTATTGCAAGGCCCAAGAGGGCTAGTATACACATGTACATATGCAAAGAAGCCCTCCAAGTAGAGGGAAAACACATATACCTCCTATACATCTAACAACATGCACCTTTTTTTTTTGTTTACAAACTTGCTATCCTATCCTTGTGATGATTTTTTTGATTGCATGCTGGATCTCGTTTTATTGGGAGTGCTGTCCTTTCCTTTTTTTCCTATGTTGGTTGCTAATTCAAACAATCTATTTTAAGAAGTGAAAACTGTGATTGCTATCATTTATTTTTGCTGAGGCTGATTTTCTTTTTCAATGTTTACATGATTCTACAAGAAATGTTGTAAGATCAAGGAGGAATCCAAAGGATGCTTGTGATCTATCTAGCCGTCATGAGCTTCTTATGGAAATAGATTCTCACTGCCATCCTGGTGAGTTCATCTTATCCTTTTTCTGAAAGGGGTGCCTCTATTCTTTTAGCCTGATGTTTTATCTACTGCTGCAGGTCTTTTAGAGGTCATTAAGAATTGCACATATGTTGGCTTGGCTGATGAAGTTTTCGCTTTGATACAGCACAATACTCACTTATACCTTGTCAATGTTGTAAATGTTAGGTAACTCCAACGCAGTGAATTATCTCTTGTCCTTTCCACATGTGACCAGTGCCTTATCTGAGCAAAAACAAAAATTCTTGCATGATTCGCAGATGGCACTAGAAACCCAATTCCATTCTAACCATACAGATAAGATGCATGCATGCCCACATAAAGTTGTTCAGGATGATGCCATGCCAGACCATCACACCGCTACCACCTGCATTGCAACTACTGCTGCCACTTCGACATATTGCATTGATATTATTTATTTCCATGGACATTTTGTATTTAATTTCATTTCATGTGATATGTTAATTATTCAATTTACGGTGCAGTAAAGAACTCATGTACCAGCAAGCTCTGTGCCGTTTTGGAAACTTCAATGCTATACAGCTTAGTGAACCAGCTCCTCTTCAGGAGCTGCTGCTGATAGCACTGAAAGATGATGAATTAATCGGTGATGAAAATGATGAGAAACTGGAGATTGCAGAGGTAAGTTGTTTTCTGAATTGCCCAAAATCTTGGTTAATGTGATAGGTGCCTAAGGTGATGTATAATATCTATAAGTTTCAGTTTGAGTCTGCCAACTTCTTGTTACATAGCTCCTTAAAGAAACATAATCTATTTTTTGCAGGTAAACTCGAAGATACTGAAAGGAAACGCTGAGATGATTAATGAGTACTTCTCTATTCACGTTGATCAAGATGGGAACTTGACCAGGCTTCCAGTTGTACTTGATCAGTACACCCCTGATATGGATCGTCTCCCAGAATTTGTGTTGACTATGGGGAATGATGTAGGTTTTCTCTTATTAAGTCGTCAAGTTCATTATGTGTGCTAATTTAAAACTGGAGCGTGGAACTAGAGTGCTAGACTGTACACTCCCTATCGAGATGGCAAGTAATTCATTTGCAGAACTGTTTCAGTGTTTGAAATTTAACTAGCTTTTCGTACAAGTATCTGAACATAACTTCTTATTTAACTTGTTTCTTAGTTTGAACCCTGATGTATGTTGCCTCATGGCATTTTTTTTGGATGATGCAGTCCTCCTAGTTCTCGCAACCCTGATTTTTTTAGCAATTTCAATCTAAAAATAGGTTACCTGGGATGATGAGAAAGAGTGCTTCAGAACGGCAGCAGCTGCTATTGGGAACTTCTACGCACTCCATCCTCCCATCCTTCCAAATCCATCAGGGAGTGGCGTTCAGTTGTACAAGAAAAATAAAGATTGCATGGCGAGTGGCGAACATGTTGATAGTACAGGTGAGCAGATTGGTTTATGTACTTTGCAGCCATTACTCAGTGAGGTGCTATTGGTGCTAGGACATTATCAAGAGTCGCAAGGTGTACACCGTAGTAGACATCATCAATATTACTGAAGCTGGATTCTGTCCCAGTTGACAACCCTGAAACCACTCCTATAAGATGAGATGAAAAATTAAAGAAAACACCAATAATTCTGATATATGATGCTAGGGCTACATATTTCATAGGCTGAATACATGTATTTTCATCAGCGTTAACTACTATTGGTGCTAAAATGTGAATTGCGCCACAGATGAAGATGACATTGATCACGAACTACTTGCGGAAGCAGAGACAGCATGGTCCCAACGCGAGTGGACCATTCAGCATGTCTTATTTCCATCCATTCGACTTTTCCTCAAGCCCCCAAAGTCAATGGCAACAGATGGAACCTTTGTTCAGGTTTGTTCCCTTGTGTTTCAAAGCTTTGGCGTGTACACCTTTTGACTGTGTAGAGAGACCATTAGATATGACCAAACCCCTGACACTGTACTTTGATCTATGGATGGTTTCGTTGCTGCACCTAATTCATTGGCATGCTTTACGTACAATCTCTTATATATATCACCAGGTTGTCATTGAACTGTTTAACAAATTGCCAGTATGGAGTCCTATTTAGAAATGCATGTACTTGTACCATTGGTACCGTCAAATGTGCCTCCAGACTAATGCATACTTCTGAAACTGAAACCACCATCCCATCTTCTCATCGTTGCAATGTCCTTGGCATAATCTTTGAACAAGGTACTACGTGTACAAGTGGTCTTGCATTTTTCTTAAAATTGCCAGTTAAAAGCTGTAAATTATCTTGGACAGATCATAGTATCATCACCAGGCCACCTGTGGGTTGATTGTTTCGAGTAGATTGTCTTGTCCTTTCTATGTCAACATGTAGCCAAGCTTTGAAATAGTGTTACTTGTATGACTCACCTCTGTCGATGATAATAACAATGGTTGCTAACATCTTTCTATTTATTTTTCTAAACTGTGTGTGCAGATTGCTTCTCTGGACAAACTTTACAAGATTTTTGAGAGATGTTAGCTCACACAAGTAACAACTTACAAGAAGCCGAAGGAACACTCCAATGAAACATTTTGTGTTGTATATAATTTTGTACTTGTAGCATCGTAAATGTTCTTTTTTGACAAAACATAAATGTTTTTTTTAGTAGTAGACAGATTGACTAATGAAATTGGAAGCGTACCCTAAGCAAACGTCGCATGGACTGTCAGTTTCAGTATCCTCTTGTTTGATGGCTCAATTTAATGAGTTTGTGATGTGTCGGCACCTTGTTGAAATTAGCAGTATGGCTTCGGAGTTTAAATAAAATATACTCTCTCCGTGCTAAATTATAAGTCATTTCAACTTTCTTGAAGAGTCGAAGCATCTCAAGTTTGTTCAAAATTATAAACAAAATTACAAAGATTTATTATATCAAAAAAGGAATTATTTTGCTTCCTGACAAAGAATCAATTGTGGTGTGGCGAACGAGCAGAAAGGAAGCAACCTTGACATTCATGATTTACAATTGCAACAGCAAGGTCAAGACATTCCTTTATATATCCCCCTCTTTCCTACGGTTCTTGTGTAGTTCTGTCGCTTCCACGAAGCACAAACTTCTTGGTCCTCTGTATGGCCACTCGCCATTTCTCTGAACCCTCTTCTCTGATCCATCTGCGAGTGTTGAATTTTCCTCCCATATCGTACACGTTTGAAACACGAACTTTAGAGGATTTTAGTGGCAACAACCCTGCCTCATTTGGAACAAAGGAAAAATGTAGGAATTTTAGAGGAATCCGATTGAAATCCTAAAAAATTATTATATTTTCCCTGCATTATAGATTTCTTTAAGATTGCAAATTTGGTGCAACTCTAATCTTGTGTTTTTCCTATTCCTGTATTTTGAGAATCCTACGTTCCAAAGGAAGCCTTACTAAAAATTGTTGCGCCTCTTATTTCACTTACAATATCTAGATAAAACACTTGAAAATCATTGCAAACATACGCAACATCCAGATAAAATGCTTGCAACGTATGTGTGAAACATATGCAATATCTAGATAAACCCACTTACAACATGAGTCTGGAAAAACGGATGAAACATTATGGATATACACTTGCAACATACGTGTACAATCATTGCAACATATGCAACATCCCGATCTACTTTTGCAACATTTGTATGAAACAATCACAACATACCTCTAAAACATCTGAAACATCTGAAATGTACGTTTGAAACATGCATCGTATCCCGATACGGCCTCCTCCGCCGTTTGCATCGAGGCGCCACAGCCGTTGCAGGAGGCGAAGTCGGAGGGCTTCCACGTCAGGGCCCGGCGCTTCTCGTTGCGTTAGCGCGCCTGTCGGCGCCGTTGGGCGCGAGCAGGCGCGGCACCCTCAGTGGCCAGCTGGCGGCCATGGGAGCGGTCGCTACGCATGGGCGCGACGGTGCCCACGCTGTCAGGCGCGGCAGGTGACGAGCGGCAGAGGGAGCAGGAGCAGGGGCGACAGAGCAGGAGCAGGAGCAAGCGGTGACAGTCCATCGTGAAACAGAGCACAACATGGGGGAGTGGGTGGGCGACGCGGTGGAGGCGCCTGTGGCAGTGGGGAATGCCGCGACAGGCGATACGAGATGGTGAAATGTCACACTATTTTTTATGAGTTTTTTTAGCAACTTTTAATTTTTTTTAAGAAACTTTTGAGCAACTTTTGATGAGTATACGAAGGATGTTGGACCGATTCGCAGCGGAAAGAAGTGTCCGGATGGGAAGCATCTGCACCAGAGCGTCCATCAAGAGGGAGAGTCTGGTTCGTTCGTTTCCATCGCCCACAGGCACTTTCTATTTCTCGGTAAAGCCGACGGCCGGCGACGAGGGTTCACGCCCTCCTCCCCCTCTCCCCTCTTCTCTGTGTGATTGGAGGTGAGCCGTGGCTCACCATCTGGGTGTTTCAGAAGGACGTTGGGAGTGCTCGGGTTGGACAAGAAGTGGTTTTGGGATGTGGAGGGATGGGCGGGCGTGGCGGAATACGTCCGGCGGGGAGGTCGGGGCGAGCAGCCGCGTCAGTTAGGGTGTATTTGGTTCCTGGACGGGACAGGGATATTCATGGATATATGGTGTTTAGTTAGATGGACAAGCTGAATCTGGATATCCGTCCTGTTCGCTTGGTCTATAAATCATATTTTTTTAGTCAACGAATAATATTTTTCTCTCACAACAAATCAGCCAACAGTACTTTCAATCATGGCTTATCAGCCAAGTGAACGGGGCAATCCACAACAGGGAATATTTTGGATAGATGCTGGATATCCTGGTCCTAAAAAATTGGCGAACGAGGATATCCACATGATGATTAGCACATGTTTTGTGTGACAATTAGAGTAGTACAGTGCTAATTAATATATTTTTATTTTTAATTAGTGATTATAATAACAAGATTAGTGTCGGTGTATATTTATTATGGTATAATTATTTGTTATTATTTTTAAATAATAGATATAATTACTCAAGTATTCTCATCCCATACGATCTCATCCATCCAACCAAACAGAAAAATGATTTATCCTATCCATCCAACCAAACAGACAACACAGATATCCATATCCCATCCACGTTGTCCTCGAACAAAACGCACCCTTACTGTAGGGCGGGGGTGTATGGGGGCGGAGGCAGGCACGTCGCCTTCCGTGTGCATTGTGGGAGCGTGGCGCGCTATCCGGCCGTCGCGCGCCTGATTCGTTTTAGGTGCAGGCAGTCATTGTTCATAGAAAACTTTTAATGGCCCCGTTCGGCTGGCTGAATTTTGATTGAAACTTGCTGAAAAATACTGTTTTGGCTAAATTGTTGTGAGAGAAAAATTCTATTCCAGTTAAAAAAGAAACCGAACAAATCGAATACGGGGTAAGTCGACCGGGCCCATAAATGTTTGCATTGCCTTGGGTAATTGTATATGAAGCATAACAGCATAACCTGCTACCTGTACTATTTCTTGTTAAATGCTGGCGGGCTGCTCCTGGAATGGTTTTATATGTACGATTATTCTACACGGCACTCCATTATTTCCCCTTGCCTCACTCGATTTGTCAGCCATCCGATGAGCGCAGCGGAGTACATCCAAATGTATACGTCTACATCTCTACAAGCCTCTCGTATACGTCTACATCTCTACAAGCCTCTCCACACTGGTTGAATAAAGCCCGTCAGTCTTATGCTCTTCTGTCCCTTTCCCTTCCACCGCAGCTCCATAGCTCTTCTCCATGACCCACGCGCGCCTGCTCCGCCCAGCGCTGCTCACCTACGAGACGGCGTCTTCTTCCTCTGCTCCATGCCCATCTGCTCCTGCCACCTCTGCTCGGTTGCAGGACAGCGCGACGGCCGGCGTGCCTTCTTCCTCTGCTCCCCTCCTGGCTGCGGGACGGCGCGGCGGCGTGCGTGCCTTCTTTCTCTGCTCCCCACCCTCCTCCTCCGCGTGCAGCTCCGGCCAGCCCTTCTCTACTGCAGTGGATTGCTAGTTTCTATAGTATCTGTGAGCTATGTTGACATTTACATGCTACTATTACTAGTTTACATTGTAGGACGCAATCTAATTTGTTCGGACTATAAGTGTAATTTCTTTGATGCACCAGTGTAAATTGGTACTGCATTATATAGATAGCTGATTTGCACTATTTAATATGTTATCTGAAATTTTTCCGATTTTTTTATGTATTTGTATGTCATTTTTTTTGTCTCTATTTGGATTTATTCCAATTTGCTTTCATAGAAATAATTTGGATATTTTTCTACCATTTTTATTTGCCATTTTTATGTTTTATTTATTTTCCATTTGAATTTCTTTCAATTTGCCTTTCATAGAAATGATTTGTTAATTTGTTGTATATCTGTTCCCTTAGATCTGGATCTTGTGGTTTGGAAACTGAGTGTTCCATACCCTAAAAACACTCGATTCTGGTTTGTTTGGTAAATCGAGTGTTTTATAGGTTTTTGACACTTGGGTGTCAGGAGTGTGTAAAACACCCGAGTTCAGAGTAGACAGTCCCTGTATGTATGCTGTCTTACACTCTGGAATGTGAGATAACTCATACGAATGATCTGATGGAGTAAAGGAATCTAGAATTGTTGTGGATGATAGAATTTTCAAGGGACATTAATGGCTTCAGCCAGAATACAAATTTCTTCAGTCATATAAAGTTTTATGGAATTCGTTTTTTTAGTTATGGAAGACTACACATTTGATGAAAAAGTATGATTGTATTTCAGATTAGTCCCCCATGACATAGTTGAGCTAAGAAATGAGCATATGCAGCTACCTAGTTTTGGAGACCCCTATCAAAATTATCAAAGTTGGTGAATTGTGTTTGTGTATGCCTGATCTGGAAAAGGTATTGAAATGATCGGCAGAGGTCGTCTCCCCCCCCCCCCCGCGTCGCTCCCCCACGCGTGGCGACACGGGCGGACCCCTGAGCCGCCGCCGCTCTCCCACCCCTCTCCTCCTCCCCCGCCGCGCCGCCACCAAAGCTGGCCATCGGCATGGCCGTTCGGCCGGCCAGGAAGGTGGTGGTAGGGCTCTCCCTCCCTCGTGTGGGCGGCGCGCGCCGCAGAGGGCCGGCAGTCCTTCACCACGCGAGCTGCGTGGAGCTTCGGCGGGGATGGTTGCTGCGGCTGGGGCGGCGTCGGCTAGTGCCTGCGCAGGCGCAGGGGATGGTGGCGGAGCCTTCCTTCTTCTCCTTCGCTCATCCCCTCCTCCATCAAGACGACGGCGGCGCTGCCGGTGGGGCCGCAAGTCTGGTGCTCGGGCAGCCGGATCCGGTGCCCGAATGGCCAGACCCGGACCCTAGGCGGCCGGATCTGCCTTGGTGGCCAGTGGCAGGTGCAGTGGTGGCCGACGGTGGATGGGACGATGGCGGCGGTTGTCGGGGCTCGTGCAGGCGCTGGGGGCGGCGCTCTCTTCTCTGCCTGCCTCTCCCCATACGGCCTTGGTTGCTGCTGCGTCGACCAACCGGGGCTACCACGGCGGCGACCGAGCCTCGTCTAGGACTGGTTGTGGCGGGGGCAGCATCCTGTCGGCCAGCCTGCCCACAGACGGTCTGGCGGCCTGGGCGACGGTGACGGCAAAGGCGACAGACTGACTCTAGGTGGTGCCGCGGTTGTGGTCAAGTTGGAGGCGGCGGCGGCGGCAGGGCTCGCTGTAACACCCTCGGTGTTACATTATACTGTTTTTGCTAAAACACTGCATGAGCATCATACTTGTTTGTACATGTGTGTAATTTGGAGTATAAATCAAATACGACTCACCGTGGCTGCACACGCATGGGACGACTGTAACGTCCCGCCTCTCCAAGGCCGGGCCCGCTTACATCTGACAGCTTCTCTAGGATATAGACTGCCCTCACAGACCAACACAGGTCTTTTCTGCGCACTTTGTCCTCACTCGTGCGCACCCGGGAAGAACTTCCCGGTCGGTCACCCATCGCTCCAGGCCAAGCACGCTTAACCTCGGAGTTATTTGCGGATGGGCTTCCGGAAAAGAAGTTGCAACTTATTGGTATGAGTATCCTATTAATCCTGTTAAGCCCTGGGTCGGAATGTTACATCCTCACCCCCTTAAGAGATCGACGTCCTCGTCGATCAATCCCAAGCCAGGAGCGTCCTCTCTTGGCCACGTCCGTGTGTCTAGAGCCAGCGCATGTGCCATGCTGTGTGACCACGCCGGATCCACACCAGCCATGCGCACCATGCCTGCGCAACTGCGACACACGCGCCCGTGAAACCGCGAGAGTCGGCTCTGATACCATTCTGTAACGTCCCGCCTCTCCAAGGCCGGGCCCGCTTACATCTGACAGCTTCTCTAGGATATAGACTGCCCTCACAGACCAACACAGGTCTTTTCTGCGCACTTTGTCCTCACTCGTGCGCACCCGGGAAGAACTTCCCGGTCGGTCACCCATCGCTCCAGGCCAAGCACACTTAACCTCGGAGTTATTTGCGGATGGGCTTCCGGAAAAGAAGTTGCAACTTATTGGTATGAGTATCCTATTAATCCTGTTAAGCCCTGGGCCGGAATGTTACAACGACCGCCTGCTCCACCATCGCTTCGGCGTCATGTGCGCGAGTACGTTGCGTTGACGACCACGGCTGTGCCGAGCCATGCCACGCCAGAACCCCCTGTCCTCGCTATAGCCATGACCGGCGGGATCTCCTTCCTTCAATTCGCTGTGACCGCAGCACTATAATCAAATTCGTCGCATCCTCGGCTCCGCTAGGTAGCCAACAGCTCAACTAACCCCACCTCGCCGCTTGTAGCGCTACACTGTGCCTCAATTTTGGAAGTGCAGCTCCACCGGGTCCATAAGACCGGGGTGGCCTATGCCGTCGACATGCCGCACAACCAAAGCTTGCCTTTTCAATTCATTGAACTGCTAGCCTCTCCTCCAGCTGCTTATCGCCTTGCTCACCTCATTCGAAGCTCCACCGCCGCATAGCGTCCTCTCCGTGGCCGGCGAACCACGCGCGAGCAGAGCAGCCGGCGGTGCGTACTGTTGTTATTAGCTTGTTGACGTCAGCCTGACATCATCCCTACGTCGCACATGTTTTAGGGCCATTTTTGTGTAGGAAAATAAATCCGTGAATACGTTGAAATACGCCCTCGCCTGGCCAGCTCGCGTTGGCGCCCGCAGCCTGCGTGCCCGCGGCCTGCGTTTTTGCCTGGCCAGCTCGCGTTGGCGCCCGCGGCCTGCGTTTTCACCTGGGCCGGCTCGCGCTAGCGCCAGCGCCCTCGCCGTGGGCCGGCCTGCCCGCGCCGGTCTCGGTCCGCTTCCACGCTTAGGTCCGCACCCCGCTGCTGGGCCGCGCTGCCGCGCCGCGCCCCCGCCGCTGCTGGGTCGTGCTCGCCGATGCCGGGCCGCGCTCGCGCCGCTCACGCGCGCCCCGCCAGCCTTGACGCTCACGCGCGCGCCCCAAATTGCTGGGCTGAGCCGCATGCGAGTTGGGCCATGATGGGAATTCATTTTCCGATTTCCAGTAAAAGAGGAAGTGTTTATTTAATAAAGGTTTTTAGCTGAACTTTGATAAATTGTAGTAAATTGTGTAGTTGTCCAAAAATAGTAAAACCAAGTTTGTTAGGTTCACAAAAATGCCCTCTATTTTTTAGTGTAGTTAGTTCATAGTTAGCTGTTGTGATGCTAGGTTCGTGAAGTCAAAATAGAAAAACTTAATATTTGTTAGTTTAATGTTGTAGGAATTCTTGTGGAAAATCGGTAATAGTTTTAGCTTTGAAAATTTTACAGTTGGTTCATCAGGATATTATGTACTTCATGTAAAAATTTTATAGCCTTAGAACGAGTTGCTAAATAAAGTAGTTATTACCCTTGCTTTATCATATATATCGTAAAGCAGCATTAGGAGTAGGAATATTTGTAGTTGCTATAATAATAATGAATGTCATATTTCAAACTTGTTATCAGATAGCTTAGCACCGTGGTCGGTAGCACTAGCTTGGTAGGTAAATTGATGTACTGTTATTTTTAGAGTTGCTGTTGTTATATTCCTAAGCATTGCATCGTCATTTCATGCATGTAGAACACGAGCTGGTAGACTTCGTGTCCATCGGCGAGCCAGAGTACGACGAGGTGATTGAGGAGTACGAGGAGATCCTCGTGTAGGAGGGAGCCCTGGAGCCTGCTGATGCTGACCTGTCGTCTGCCCAAGGCAAGCCTCGGTGTATAACCCTTATTTTAATGATCAGTGAATATATATATATATATATATATATATATATATATATATATATATATATATATATATATGATGTGCATTTAAGTTACAGGCATTTTATAGAAACTACATGCATAAATATATCTACCCATGAGTCATACTAGTACAGGTCGAGTAGCTGCTATGCTGAGGATATCGGTAGCATGAGTAACCTGTCGTTACTCGCAAATAGGTAATAAAATATGATCACTCATGATAAAATAGTGGGAAGGAAAATGATGACCGGGCAGGGATATGGTTTGGGTACTGGTGGGTGTAAGGGGTTGTGTCCTGTGGCCAATATGGCACGACTTGGTTACACTTATTCTCTGTCCGTGTCGATTAAGGACCGGTCGTTGCATATGACTCTAGGCAAGTCACAGATTTATTGTTCCGAGCACATACTTGGGTATGGATGCAGGGAAGACTTGTTGCTCTCTTGTCGCGGATCCGACTATTTCTGGACCAACTGATTGGAGGCGGAGATGGTGGAGGTCCTTGCACCATACTGAGTCCGGGACTCAAGAAGTGGGGGCTTGGAGTCCAAGTTTGGGCGGGGACATAGACACCCGGGATAGGAGAGTGATGGGTTAGTCCTGCTTGTGCCTGGGGTACAAGCGGGGCGTGTGTTTTCGAGGCACCCAGTTGGACACATTGATTCGCGAATCTCCGGGAAATCCAGTACGGCTTGTCTGCGGTTTAGCACTGTAGTAAGAACTGAAAGTTGAAAGGAGAAGAAATGGAACTGGTTGCTCAACTCTTACTTAAAAATAGAGCAGGTGCTTATATAGACTGGCCAGATGACAACTTAATACGGCTAATAATAAGACATGAATAAGGACTCACTATTAGTGTTGCTTTCTGCTAAAGAAAACCAGAAAACCATAAAGCCTATCATATTTCTTGGAGTCGGGAAATTATTCCCATTAGTCGGATAAGTCTTGCGAGTACATTGTGTACTCAGGGTTTATTTACCCCTGTTGCAGGTGATGCATGAGAAGTACCTTGTGTGGAGGATTCTTCTGGTGGGCTCAGACGGATCCTCGTCCCTATCGCTAGATGTATATTTTTAAATTCCGTTGTTTATCATTCCGCACTCTGGTATTTGGTATTGTAATAATGTACTTTTTAAGAAACTCTGATGTATGAAATGGACTTGTATTGTAACTCGTTCCCATTATTGGATCTTTGGGAAAAATATGGATCTTTCGGGTTCTCCCTTGGGGTGTGCCCGACGGATATCGCCGATGTAGCTGGCTTTCGAGGTGCTTAGTGTCTGGTGCAAGACGAGCGCCTCCGTAAGTGTGCTATTTCGGGTGGTTCTGCCACAGTCGCCTGGTTCGGGGCCTAGCGTCCAGACCCGGCGACCTCAGGGCAGGGTGCGGCGCCCGAGATGGTGGCAGCACAAGCCCTGTGGCTGTTGGTTGCTTTGTCGGCAACGACGTTGGCGGGTGCCTGAGCCGACGACAATGGTCAATGGCGGTCTCGGCGTGTGGCGGTGTGACGTGAGCGGCAGAGTCATGTTCGGCTCTACGTGACCCGGTCGGAGGGGGTGGCGGTCGACGCAGCTGTGTGGCTGTAGTGTGCAGACGGCACGTCGATGCCCCTCTGAAGGGGTTTCCGTGGGGCGGTGGGACAGCGGCGTTAGCGGTGTAGGCTGGCAGGGGGTTTGGCTTCGTGACTCGACGTTTGTGCTAGAGGGTTCACGGGCGAAAGCCTTGGCGACGGCGATGCCGTTGGATGTCGTTTCCCTGTTGGGGGCGTCGTGTTTAACCCTCTAGTATATCTTCCAAGGGTGAAAATCCGATCCACTATGGACGTGCGACGGTGGTGTCATCGGTGTTGCTCTTTTCCTGAAGGCGTTGCATTTGGATTATCGTCGTGGTTTCGATGCGAGATGACGGTTCGCGCTTGGAAGTCAGAGCTGCTCTTCATTCGAGCTTGGCAACGATGACCGGTGGTGATCGTTAGCTTCGGACCCGTCGGGGAGTGACTAGTGGGTGGCCTGCCATGGGAAGTCAGAGCTGCTGGCAGCTTGGCTTCCATGCTCAGCAACGATGACCCATGGCAGTGTGTCGTGTTTGTGCTCAACCGCGTCGTGTGGGGTGGTTAGTCCCTCGGGTGCCTTTTGGCATCTCGTTTGGCTAACCTTCTTGTACATAATATTCTTTCGTCTTAATTGAGCGGCGGAGCTCCTGCCTTTGTTTCAATTTTTTTTGAAATGATCGCTTATGACACTATGGGTTTACTTTTGTAATTGTTTGGAGCGCTATCCAATGAACTCATCGAGTGAATTGTATTACACGAAAACTTATGTTAGGTCATGAGCCATCGGCCTTGACTAAAAATTAGTATGTGCGACCTTCGGATTAGTAGATCTGGGTTACTTTTACTGCATCATTTATTCATTTTATTGTTTTGACTCACACTTTCCAGTGCAGAGAGCTCCCGCTCTGTGCGGGGTCTGGGAAAGGGTGTCAGTGGCAAGCCTTACCCCCGCCTATGCAATGCGAGAAGACCGTGACTCGAACCCGGAACCTTCCGGTCACATACGGTAAGACTCTACCGCTTGCACCAGGCCTGCCCTTTGTTTTGACTCACACTTTGCACTTATTTTTTGTTAACTTCTGCTTCAGTGCTTGGAAGATGGTAAAAAGTAATAGGGGTGGTGATGGTCTCACAAGAAGCTCGAAGAGGAATGAAAGAGTTGGTGATCTCACAAGAACTTATTTCACAAGAAGCTCGAAGAAGAATACACCTTATCTCACAAGAAGCTCAACAAAGAACAGAACAATTGATAATCACACGAGAAGCTCAAAGAAGAATAAAATATCTTATCCTGCAAGAAGGTCAACAAAGGACAAACCAATTTGCAATGAAGGAGAGAAAACCGGGTTACCAATTTCAGGTCTGATGGTCCTTATTTTACTCTGCTCATGGTTCTTGCAGCCCTATCTGATGGTCCTTATTTTACTTTGTTCATGGGTATGTTCAAGCAGAATCACTTAGTATGGCTCAGCTCAAGTTGTCATCATATGTTCATCGTGTGCGCTGATCCTCTGCACACAATTTTACGTTAATGTTACTTATTGTATGTAATATTAACTTACATTAGTGCTAGACACTTGACCTATTGATATTGTTGCACCAGTACATGGAGATGGGTTTAATGGGGATCGATTTGGGGATCTAGAATCCTTGGGTTATCCTGAACGTCCAGAAACAATGTTAACTGGTGAGTCAATGCCTATAAATATTTGTTTTAAAAAATGCCTATAAATATTGATTTCTCATGCATTGTATTTTTTCCCCTTTTTTGATGTCCCACTTACAAGTATTGTACATTGTATTTTCAACCAGATTGCATTTTGGTTAATAGTTTTGAAGAGCCTTTCGGTGACACACATGATAAAGGTGATAAAGGTGTCTGGAGCGAACTAAAGGAAACAGTTGCCACCAACATAGATGAAAATATCGTTGCACTTGCTTCATTCAATGGTGATTTTGCAGTATTGTGCTGTTTACTATTTCATATCTGTATCTAACCACAGGTTCACAACTAACTAATGATCAATTACGGTATTCAGGAGAAAAAAGGTTTTTTTGCATGCACAGGTTGCTTTATTGAATTGAATGGATGTACCACTATTCTAACGTGAACGAGCTTGATTAGACATTCCCGTCGTGCAGAAGAGATTTTTAAATACTTGAGGGTTTGTGCTTCTAGCTATCACGTGATCCATGTTCATTTTATGAATCTGTGGGGTCTTAATTGTGTCGTTTGCAGATTGAAGTGTTCCTTCCAAGCAAAGAACGAGCAGCCGGAATATTACAACATTATAATTTACATTACAATATTGCTCTAGTTAGGGTCAACGATTACAGTCCTAGCCATCCAATAAATATTCAACATCGGCGGCGTGATAATAGTGAAGTACTAGCCGTAGGCCGTATCTTCAAATCCGGCGAATTAATGGCTTCGAGAGGACACAAAGCTAGCATGGTGTGTGAACATGATTGCGGATATCTCCGTTTTTCTAAGTGTAGAATCACTCAAGTATGTGTGCTATCTTCTCGTATTATTACACAGTTGAAGATCATGGTTGTATTGGAGTATGAGTTAATGACCATATCTGTTTGACATTACTGATGACAACTTCTCTGTGTCACCTGGCTAGGCTGGAATTGGAGGGCCCTTTCTTGATTTTGACGGGAATTTTGTTGGCATGAACTTCTACGACAAGCATGCAGGAGGAACCTGGTACCTAACATGGGAAGAGATTCTCCACGTCCTGGGTCATTTTGAGACAAAAAGGTATGTTTGGGTATTCAGGTGCTTGTCATGCGGTGTATTCAGGTTTCAATAACGTACAGGAGTTGTGCGAGCAATCGAACTATTTATTGAAGCGGGGTCAGTAAAGCATAATAAGCAATTTACTATATTCTTTGGCGTGTTTAATAGGACTGTTGATGAAGCTGGTCATGATGATTATGCATCTAATAAGCTTGACTGGACTATAAACGGAGATCACAGTGTCAGGATTAATCGGTAATTTGGTGTATCAGTTACTATAAGTTCAATGTTTCGTATAAATTTGTGGATGACATTGTATTGTGGCCATATTATTGATGACAGTTGGTTCGTGCCATTGCCATTTTGGTGTCGTCCTCATGCTCTGAAAAGGTATGGACCTAAAATGCCAATCAGAAATTTGACCCGGTACGTAGAGCTGACTGGAGGGTCATGGAAAATGTAGAAGGTACAGCTGTGAATGGAGTGGCATTGCAAGCGTAGAAGCATTACGTCCAATTGTAGTCCATTGAATTGCAATCTCCATATGATATCTGATGGATCTATAAATCTGTTTGGCATGACAAGCATTCAGAAGTACGTACCCCAGATGTACTTCTGAATGCCACATGTAACCTGACCCTTCTGAATAGAGTAACCTGTTGCCACATGTACGGTGGTGCCCTGTTCTTAAGTTACTGTCCTTGTTTTGGTAAACTTTCACCGTGCTGATGTTGTTCAATTCCACTTGGTAAACTGCCACATGCTGCCGCAAACTCATGTGCTCTTTGCCTGCGAGGATTCATCCTAATCCTGACCTCCAAATGCCTTGTGCATTGGATGCTGTATCAGAAAGCTAGTATGTGCCTAGACCCCGAGGCCCTCTGGTTCTATACAGTGTTCAAAGACCAAAAACCAAAATCTGAACAAGTTAACAGAGTCAATGCAGTGTTGTCAAATGGCAGCTACCAAGTGCAGCTCTCTCATAGACTCATACTAGTACTACCACTTCAATTGAATGTCGTTTTCTTTAACTATTTTCCACTATCTGCTCTCCCTTCGGCAATGGGTGGAATATATTTTTTTGTACAGTTATGGAATATCTTTTTTCTACACCTATAAATATGATCTGGTTATAGATCTCACTTTGATTAATTATTTCCCCCCATCCACGCTTATACGTCCCTCCTTAATTATTTTTTCTAAACATTTATTTAATCCCCCAAACAATTATAATGTTGGTATTTTTTACAAACACCACATTCTAAACGTACCCCTGCTTACGCATGTTAGGGCCTCTTTGACAGAGCCCCAAAAAGCAATTTCTAAGCTGGATCCAGAGAAGTTCCTCTTTGACAGAGCCCCAAAAAGCAATTTCTAAGCTGGATCCAGAGAAGTTCTGCTAAATGATTTTTTTTCTAACAAATTATTCTACGTTGATTTTGTGAAGTGATTTTCTGAAATGAATCAACAGATTTGGATCTAAAAAATGGCTTCTCCTTACTCACTCCATGCATAGAATTACTTTATGAAAAATAGTTTATCCTAATTTTTTTGAGGGGTTAAATAGTTTATCCTAATAAAAAATCATTTTCAACAATAGAATCAATTCCCACGGATTCTGCTATGCCAAACAGGCCTTACACCTTTGCGGGGCGTCTATTGAGCCCGTTGGGCCGAAAAAACAGGAGTGGACATGGACAGCAGCAGGGTTGAATAACTGGAGTTTGGATGGAACCATAGACTCCCAATCTCTTCCTTCCCCCAACCCGCTCAAAACCCTAGCCCAACACCACAGGGTCGCCGACGCTCGCCCGGCCGCCGCCACTGCCGCCGCCGGGGACGATGGCGAAGCCTCGGCGCGGCCGCTCCGCGTCTCGCTCCTCCTCGGGCTCTTCCTCCCGCTCGCCGTCCCACTCCGTCTCCTCCGGCTCCGTCTCGTCCCGCTCCCGGTCGCGCTCCCGCTCCTTCTCGTCGTCGTCCTCGCAGGCCCGGAGCCGCTCCCCTCCTCCGGCTAAGCGCAGGTGAGGCTCGACCCTACACCCTATAGATCCACTGTTTTCTAGGCTAATTTATTGAGGATGTCTATATTATATTCATGTGTTTCGTGACCAACTAGCACACGGTTGTTAGTTCCATGTAAAACACACGATTTCTATGAGAAGCAAATTCAGTTGCTTTAGATAACAGTAGCACACGAATTCTACCACCATTAGATCGAAATCCAACGGCCACCATGCTTATTGCATATATTTTATGATAAAATTGCAGCTGCAATTTTCGAATCAGGTTATAAAAAACCCGATACACAAAACTATACAAACCTAACGAAATCTAGTATATGTTGACACAAAGACAATTAACAAGTAACAATTTTTTTCTATAGCTAGACAAATATATATATATATATATATATATATATATATATATATATATATATATATATATATATATATATATATATATATATATATATATATATATATTGACACAAAGACAATTAACAAATCACAATTTTTTTTCTATAGTTAGACAAGAATAAAAATAAATAATATATTATAAAATGAGACAATTTTTTTCTATAGTCGCTGTTGTCAGGGGGGAGACGATGAAATGAAATGAGAGAAGACATGCGGAACAGCTTGTCAGCGACAAGGAAAAAAAACAGATAGCTAAATCGGTTGGGATCAGACGGTCAACTATGGACATACCCAGCGATCGGATGATCAGAAAACCGTGTGTCGGGAGAGACAAAAACACACGGTTGTCCTTTAGCATTTCCGAATTTATTAGGTTTTGTTGCATTTGTTCGGAGTTTGTTTTTGGGTGTGTGTGCTGTTTGTTCGTCGGGGTAGCGAGTTATCCCCCGTTTCAACATTTATACTTATTTGAGTGTCGCTTCGTTAAACCCTAGTGCCTTCAGTAACTTCGTCATAAACCTTGAGGACTGTAGTATTTAGTACGAGGCTGCTTGATTCAGATAATTTTACACTTCAGGTGTGGCTTGCGTGTTCAGACTACTTCTGTTGAATACAGTTACAGTTTGTCCTTGTGGCACTCAACAGTATGGATGCTGTCATTCAGCATTGAACAGAGCCAGAGTTTGGTAACAGCTTTCTAATGCTGAATTCCGTTTTTCAATCATGCTCGTGATAGACTGGAAACATAAGTTAATTGTGTGACCCTGCATTCAGAATTCAGATGGACACCTTTGATTGGTTCCAATTCCCTGCTGTAGGCTTATTATTTAGCTGTGCCTTTTTGCATTTTCTGTAATAGCAGCTGCCTGCGCTGACCAGCATTTGGTACCCAAATCAATTTGTTGACACCATTTTATTGATTGATGAATCAATCATACCCCATGCTTTTGCTTCGCCCTGTTAACATGTTTTTATTGCTGTCATGGGCTCATGGCAATTTAAAGTCTTCTCATATATGAAGTCATGTAGTTACACGACGTACATTCTGCTTGAACATGGTTGTTTGGTATTTTTCTCATGAACTGTAATGTTTCTTATGCTGGTTCTCTTTATCTTGGGTGCTACTTCTGGATACTGTTGTCTGCCCAGTTCGCCTGGAGCACGAAAAGGCCGATCACCTTCGCCGCCCCCTAAAAAGGGCTCACCCTCAAAGAAAGTCCGTTCGCCATCACCACCACCTAAAAAGGCTTCACCCCCTAGGTATATACAAGTTTGCATATAAACTGCATATGTTACTTTAATTCTCTGGCTATGTTTATTGATAATTATATATATTTATAGCGTGCTGTTTCACTTGTTACTTGCCTATCATTTTTTATCTTGTATATATGAAGTAATTGTAGTTTGTCAAATAGGATGCTGTATATGGGCTAATGATACAAAGGATCTTCAATTCTTATTATATTGGAAGCTGCAGCTCCACATGTTACTAAGAAAATGTCATAGCAGCATCTGATAAATTTCTTTGTGGCTGTGATGTTGCTGCTTACTGTTCATAACTCTATCGACTTCTTTTGCCCTATATTTTTCTGGGGAAGTTTCTATCATGTGCATAACATGCTGTTGGGCTTTTACTGTTATGTCTATAGATTTCATCTGTTTCCCCAGGAACTTTGCATGGTTTTGTGTTCCCTGTTTTCACATCTACCTCTACATGTAACTCTTGCGCCCTAAATTATTGAAGAAATGGTTATTGGTTTCAGGAAAGCGTCACCTCCTGCTGAGTCGGCTGTTCTCTGCATTGATCACTTATCAAGGAATGTTAATGAGGCTCACTTGAAAGAGATATTTGGTGAGCTTGTGTTTATATTTTCATGCACTTTATTCTGTTGGAACTTGGAAGTCTATTTTAATGATTGTAGTCACAGTGAAGAGACCCAAGATAGTGAAATTATATTTGCATTTCTGTGAATTTGCCTTGTGTGATTGTCACTTGAGTGACCTCTTAGCATTTAGGGAAAATGCTGATAATATGCATTTTTAGTATTCAAATTTCTACAGTCTACATTATGGTTGGAGCCATTATATATTTTTGTATCTAACTCCAACAATCATGTGTTGCATGATGTACACATGTTAGGTTGGTTAAACACACTGATCTTCCCACTGGTAGCCTCATGCAGTGGGGATGATCCTCTTTCTATAGTAATCGGCCAACTGGCTTGCTGATTCTAGTAGGATTTTACTCTTGTTCCAGACATAATGTGCATTTAACAAACTCTTACATAGAAATTAAAAATAAACAAGTGCTTTTGAAAAGTCGTCATGTTGCCAAATGAATCCAAACACTATATTCGAGTAATTATCTGTATTTTCAGGAAACTTTGGCGAAGTTGTGAATGTGGAGCTATCAATGGACCGAATGGTAAGTGAATGTGTTGCTCTCTTATTCTCTTATTCTGGGATCTGTGCCTTGTGCTCTCCTTAACACCTACTATTTGTTTTCTTAGGTTAACCTTCCTCGTGGCTATGGATATATTGAATTCAAGAAGAGAGCTGATGCTGAGAAGGCTCTTCTTTACATGGATGGTGTATGCATTCTACCCTATGCTTATTCTGTCTTTTTTTGTTGAAAAGTAAATGACCAACAAGTTCTTCTAAAAATCTGTCCAGGGTCAAATTGATGGGAATGTTGTTAAGTTGAGATTCACTCTTCAACCACGCCAAAGGGCTGCATCACCTATAAAAGCTCCGCCCCCTCCTCCAAAAAGAGACGCTCCCCAGATTGAAAAAGGTGTTAGCAGTGCTGAAAAGGATGCCCAGCAGCGTCCTAGGGAATGTAAGCTTCTGAAGCTTTGAAACTATATAATCACTATTCCTTATTCTTCGCTTGTTACTTCTGCTCGTATCAAGGAACTCCCCCCCTGAAGGTGCATGTTCAGCTCATGATGATTTAATTGTTTACATACTTGTCTGCAGCATCTCCACGAAGGAAGCCAGCTTCACCTCCACGGAAACGATCTCCAAATCGAAGGGCTGAATCACCCAGGCGTCCACCTGACCCATCACCTAGGCGTCGTCCTGATTCTCCGCCTATTCGTCGCCGACCAGATCCTTCTCCTGTCAGGCGTGGTGACACGCCTCCTCGCAGGAGACCACTATCTCCAGTTAGAAGGCGCTCTCCTTCTCCACCACCTAGGAGGCATAGGTCACCGATGCGGTAATCAATGCTTAAATAACTTCTATAAATCTATAAGATCTGTGAATGGATCACTGGGATTGCTAACGCTATTTTCTCAACCACAGTCCTTCACCTAGGAGGGGACGTGGCAGCCCATCACCACGCAGGCGCTCCCCTGGGCCTCTTAGGCGGCGGTGAGTTTCTTTGAGCTTCTCTATTTACCAGTTTTGTGCAATGCCCTTTCATACAAAAGTGGCCATATTGTGCACTTCCCTGATGTGCTAAAACTATGTAGTATTCTCCATTTTATATTCCATAGCTGTGGACTACACGTGCCTATCCCTGCTAAATGTATCAAGTATTCTCTATTTTATATTTCATAGCTGTGGATTAGATGTACCTTTTTTAGATAATACAAGTGGATTAGATATATGTATCCCATGTTTATAATTAATTGCTGTTCTACGCTTGATACTGTGATTGGTTTCTAAGCTCTGTACTCATTACACTTCTAGTATTTGGATACTTGTTTTGCCCCTTTTATTTTTCATGTCTTGGGTTCGTATTAAAGTTTTGTTGACTTTTTTAGTCCTCCGCCTTATTCTGCTTGCTTAACTGCTGTGCTCATTCCTTCTTTCCCCCACTCTAGCTCGCCACCTCCAAGGCGGTTGAGGAGCCCACCAAGAAGGCCACCACCTCCACGTCGCTCTCCTCCTCGCCGACCCCTTCGCTCCCGCTCCAGATCAATTTCTCCAAGAAGGTAGTGGATCTGCCGAAATCTACCAGCTGATGCTGTTCCTCTTTTGCACCCTGACAATTCTGATTCTCTTGTATAACGCAGGGGACGAGGGCCTCCGTTGAGGCGTGGTAGGTCAGACTCATCATATTCTCGATCACCTACTCCACCTCCAAGAAAGGTGAGTGCTACAACTGATATGGTATTTGTAGTATCAAACACAAAGTAATGCTGTTTTTCCCCCCTCTGCTGCTGGTCATGCATGCATTGTAATATTGACTAAGTGCTTAAATGTGTTTCTTGTATAGGGTCCAAGAAGGGTATCAAGGAGCCGCAGCCCTAGAAGGTAACATATGTATTTGTTTTGTAATGATAGTTTTTTCTGGTGTTTTTGCATATGCCAAGAGTATTCCATAACCGAAAATATCTCTGCTTGCAGGCCTCCTAGAGGAAGAAGCATCTCTAGTGACAGCCGAAGCAGCAGTTCACCTTCCCCTAGACGCGGCAGGTAGAAGGAACCCGTGGCATTGTGTATCCGGCAGGTAAAGCCTTTTATCCCTTGACTCTATCTGTATCGTTTGCCTGTGCTTGTGACTTGCTGTGAGCTCAAGTGTTGGTTCGAGGAGAAGATAGAGAACCCTACGGCAATGCTTCTAATGGATCTACTTAACATGCCCGGTGGACTCTCTGGCTTGTGATTTGTACCCGAGACAAAGTTATCTGCTATGTTGGCTTATGTACTTGATTGTACTGAAGTATTTTGAGGTTCTGAACTTGTTTCCTCACAGGAGTCTGGATCTAAAAACTTATGTGGTAAACCATTGTGCTAATCGGTGTCTGAAGTGTTCATTGGATCTTTCGTTTAATATGTCGAAAGTTTTCATCTATTTTGTTGGAAAGAGTTCCTCAACACTGCCATTGTATGATTGCATTGATCAACCAATTGATGCGTGTAATTTGTATATGCACGTCACACTTGTGAAACTGTGACATACGACTAGCGCTGTAGTTGAGACTTGAGACGCAGTCGCACGCACAGCTTACCCGTGTATCTCTACCTAATAATACTAAAAAGGCAAAATTTCAGCCTAATTTTTGGTTTGGACTTTTCTTTCGTCTGTCCACTATAATCCACCCGTCTGTACTACGAATGCCTCCTCTGATGACCAAATCAAGCCCTCCACAGATCCAATCGAATCGAGGCCACGACAATCAAAGAGCATGGCTATCCGATATCCAGCCCGTGCACGACACGACCTGGTAGCCAACAACAACTAACCCCGTCGTTTGCCTCTCCTGGAGCTTTCACATGGTGATTTGCTGGTTGGAGCAGGAGGTAGGAGGCGGCGGTGCATGCTGGACATATGGCTGGAGTTAAATCCGATTTACTTTCTTACATTGACTAGGGTACAAGCCTAATGCTAGACCGGCCCAAAACTACTTCTACTGTCTTTGGTGCGTTCCTACAGGCTGACCCAAACCTACCTCTTTTATTTTCTTATATAAATATAAATATTCATGGATGGTCTAATTTCTCATATTAGAAAAGTTTAGATATCAAAAATAATTAATATATTCCACGTAATAATAAAAATCCAGAATGGTAATACCGAATGCACCGGTACCGAAATATACCGTTCCAAAGAGCAAACCAGAGTGACCACCAGAATGGAATTTACAAGTTAGCTATTTGATCCAGCGTGTGAACAAAGGTTAGCAGGAAGACAATTTTAAGAGTTCCGAGTAAATCCAATCAAAATAGCTACTCCTTTCATCCCACGAAAGTTGACATTTTAGATTTGGACACGAGTGGCAAAGGCCTGGTTCAGCGATGCAAGCTCACCGTTAAAGTGCACTGGTCCTGCAACACTGCGAGATGTGTGCCCCATGTTTCTCGTGCGGAGTCCATGCACTCCAAAAATCCCCTGGTTGAAGAATTTCATATAAAAATGATGGGGGAAAATATATGAAAGGTAAATGTGCAATGACATTTAAGACTAAATGATACGGATCATTCAAATCTGCGGGAAAAATGAAGCAGATTCGAACCTGCGTTACGGAGGAAGCGAGGAGGAGGAATCAATTGGTGCGACGATGATCATCTCAATCTCGTTATTCTCCTATCGGCGACATACCTTTCTTGCTGTTTGCGTTCCTATCCCTGTTCATTACGGAGGAGCGTTTCTAGCTTCAACCCTCCCATACACCGAGCCAAAGCTATTTTGTTGGCTAGAGCCGGAGCGCCAAAAGTTGGCTACGCAGGTAGGCCTTCGACTCTAGCTCTGACTACAACATAGAACACATGGCATAAAGCCGCACCAAACACGCGCCCTTATATTATGGTGGCCAAAGTGATCGTAGAATAAATTAAATCTATTAAATTTTTTCTAGAAAGGATAAAAATAAATAGATACGTAATATCTCATCATAAAATTTTATTAAAGTTTAATAGTTTTTCTCGCCCGTTGCAATGCACGGACATATTTGCTAGTAATAAAATAAAAAGTGAAGTTCACGGCCGTCCTCGAATTTGTGCGGGTGTGTTATCCCGGTCCTTAAACTTAGAAAATGTGTTATTCTGGTCCTTAAACTCTCTCATTTTCATCTAACCGGATCTAGGCCCACATGTCACCTCTGTCTCTCATCTCTCATCGCCCTCGTGGCCATGGTCAGCTCGTGGGCACGTCGCTGTTCGCCCTGTGCTGCTGCGGCAGCGGCAACTCGCCTGAGCGTTGGCAGCAGCAGCGGTGGTGCTTGACCGCGCGCCGACGGCAGCGGCTGCTCGCGTGCGTGCCTGTGCGCAGCGGCGGCTGCTGGTCGCCTGCACGGCGGCAGCTCGCGTGCGTGCCTGTGCGCGGCGACGGCACAGCTTCCCGTTCGGCACCTGCATCAACACGAGAACGTGATCCAGAACCCGGCCTTCGTCGACTTCTCACCAAGCACTTGGACTGGGGCAGCTCAAGTGGTACCACACGGAGGCGCAGCAGGGGAAGCTCAACTACGACTCCGACGCGCTGCTCGACTTCTGCGACCCTACGGCAAACCCGTGCGCGGCCACTGCATCTTCTGGGCCGTCGAGAACACCCTGCAGCAGTGGGTCAAGCGCCTCGACGGCCTGTGCGGCGGCGACTAGCTCACGTCAGCCAGTGTTCACGTCCAGCTCACGTCGGCCTGTTCGCGGCGGCGACGGCTCGCCCGCGACCCTGTGCAGCGGCGGCGGCGGCAACTCGCCCGCGCCCCTGTGCGGCGGCAGCGCTCCCACGCTCCTGTGCGGCGGTGATGTTGGCGTCTCGCCCCCACCAGCTTGCCCGCGCGGCTGCGTGGCCGTGGTGGCTGCTCGCCCGCACGCCTGCGTGGCGGCGGCGTCATGGCGAGAGGAAGAAGACGAGTTTTTTTTTCTTTTCAAAACAACCCTTATAAAGTTTATAAATAATTATGTAATTTTTGTGTCTGGGCAATTTTGCATGTAACCCCACTAATCTTATATTTCAAGCAATCAAGTCTTTTCTTATTACACGGGTATAGATCCATATCCGTTTAGATGAATATGAGACCCAAACAGGGTTTAAGGTCAAGAATGACACACTTTCAGAGGTTGGGACCAGGATGACAGCCTATAAGACACGAGTGTGTCTTGTGTTAAAACTTGAGGGCCACTTTGGAACAAAGGATTCATGGAGGAATTTTATAAAATTCTAGACCTATAGGAAAAATTTCTATGTTGTCCTTTGTAACAAAGGATTGGCCATCCTAAAATCCTACAAAATTCCTATAGAATGGCTCAATCCATAGGAATTTTGGAAGAACTCTAACATGAGGTCTAACCTCAAAACTTTTCTTTCTCTCTCTCTTCTAATTCCCGTGTTTCTCCTGAGTTGTATCAAAATGCTCCATT
Source organism: Miscanthus floridulus (assembly GCF_019320115.1). NCBI lineage: Eukaryota > Viridiplantae > Streptophyta > Magnoliopsida > Poales > Poaceae > Miscanthus > Miscanthus floridulus. The sequence goes on from NC_089585.1 coordinate 141,221,415, forward strand.
AGAGAATTTCATGTGTTTTCAATTTATGTAGAATTGCAAGTGACATGCAATTCTAATCCTGTGTTTTTCCTATTTCTGTGTTTTGAAAATCCTACGTTCCAAAAGGGGCTTGAATGTAAACGGAAGAAATGTAAGTTTTGTTCCTTCCGAGTGAGTGGCAGTGCTAACAGTAATGTGTTAAAACTTGAATATAAATGGTTGTAAATGGAAGAATAGAATGTAAGAACTTGTAACTTTTCATTGATCTCTGCTGTTTATATAGACATGGTGAGGGACATGAGGAACTGACGGATTGTCTATTCTGAGAGAGGTCAGGTGTCTCTCTGTATGGCCAAGGCCAATCAACCGTTCCTATAGCTTGAGTTGGCAGGCAACCGTTCCTACTTCCTAAAGCTTAGTGTCAACTGTCAACTGACCTGCCTGATGCTTAGAGTTGTTAATAATGTTTGTAATGTTCCTAATCTAGCTTGTGATTGGATGAGTTCATCTTGGAGCAGACACCTCTTCTTCAAGTAGGATCTTGGATGGCCAACAACACACGATGTTGATCGAATGCTGTCCACCTTCTAGTTCCGGTAAGTGTGTATGCTGAAGCTTGTGTATGCGAGCGTCATCAGTCGGTAAATGTGACACGATAATAATATCATAGACAATTTATTAGGATACAAAGCACGTATAAGTTTAGTAATCGAGGCATAGATGTGCAAAGAGTATATAAGTTCAGTAATCGATGCATAGATGTCCATAGATTAGCATATTATAAGGTTTATTCCTAATATTGGATGCCATCCATTGGTTTCATGGCTTTACATAACAGGTCTATAGGTTGTACAGACAACATAAGGTCTGGTGACAAGACATTTACGACTGTAAACTGTGCTGTGGAAGCAGGGATTCTAGGACAATATACATGTTTTATTTATGGACTGCAAAGCAGTCTAGAATAATATACAAATTTATACCTACATACATATAGCAGTGTAAAAGGTAATAAAGAGCACTACATAGGCATATGTGACATGTGTTAATTCAGGATCAAATAGGACTCGAACTGAAGCCTCATGACCATCTCCTTGTGGTTATGTCTGGCGGTATGGTATGGTTAGTGCTGGTAACCAATAGAGGATTAGTTGTAATTGGAACCTGCAGCAAAATGTGTATCGATGTATGTGGATGTGTAGAAAATAAAACTATACAAGATGATAATGGAATAATAGATGACTAATCTCAGTTAATATACTGGTACGTTGGTGGTTGTATATGCTTATTACTTCCAATTATTATTTTCATTTTCAATATGGATGTGCTGTTAAAGGTCTTGTTAAGGCCTACAATTATTGCCAGTGAACCGAGAGGATGAAAGGAATCAGATCCGTTTGATAAGTAACACAGCCTTGTTAAGGCAATGGGTAAGTGTAAGTAACCGGGATACTAATATACAAAAGAATGGGCAAAATACTACTCACCACAAAATCAAAGCGAACAGGAAAAGGTTGGTTGGCCACCGTTACCGCAAGTTACCGAATGTAGTGAACTGCAATGAGTAGTGTAATTATTAGCCCCAAGATGACTTTAGGAAGTAATTTGTATAATAGCATGGAACTTTGCAATGCAAATAAATTTCGCACTGCACTGGCCAAAGGCATGGAACCTAAAATGTGAAATAGACAAGCAACAAGAGATATACAAAAATGCAGTCTCTACCAATTGTCTTTCCCTGATGTCTTAGTACAGTCCAAAAAAAGTGGAGCAGAAATTGAAGCACTGATCATTCAGGTCCAAAGAACAGAAAGTCTGCCAAGCCATCTACAGAGCAGGCTATAACAAAATGGCTGCAGGGGGAAAAATATAGAGGACCCATAATAAATCTAGGTACTCCATAACGATGGGTGCCAGCACATCCTGTGGCATAACATGCAAACCTTGCTAGGCTCAGAACATGTTGTATTATGCAATGCTTGCTGTCCAATGAGCACAAAGGACCTGTACTCTGAGATACAGATATGAGTATTAGCTAAAACTAATTAGACCACCGGAATTGTCGTTTCTGACTTCTTAATTATTATCAGAAGGGCACACAGTTTCATTTGCATGCGCACAGCCTAATTAACATTTTATCATTCAGAATTATGACATCAACATAAACTTAATAAATCAAAAGCCATCAGGTTATGAGCGTGAACTTAATAAATCAAAAGGCATCAGGTAGACCATTGAAAACAAGAAAGATTAATTTGATTCAATGATGAGTCTAGAAAAACTATATGGCCAATAGGTATGTGAATGAAAAGGAGTAATGATGGGTTTAAAAAAAAATACGTGACCAACAGGTATATGTAAATGGAAAGGAGTGATATCTAAGAGAAATTAATATTCACAAATCAAAATCCATTTCATCATATATCAGTAGCTGTTGTGTCATATAGGGTTATGGTCGCCTGCTTGTTTCCCCATTTGTTAGATCAATTTAATCCTCCACTATATGAATAAGTGAAAATCTAAAAAGATAATAGGAGTCCAAAAATCTGTGAAGCAGTAAGCATATATTGCAGTAAAACAGAGAACAGATTCAATCGCATTAGTAAACCGTGGGATCAACGCTGCTATGTTTTGACTTCTGAAAACGTGAAAAGCATAAGTAACCTATATTTTCAGGCAGCGGGGATGGCATTATTCAAAATTTAAAATATGCAAAGGTCATACAAATACGTGATAAGCTCATACAAAACAGTGGCACATATACATATTAAAAGCTGTTCCATATTTGGTATTTGGTCATGCTGTACACTAAATTAGCTAGGTTATACAAAATAGTAATCCTAACTGCTTGGGATGCACTAAAAAAATGAGGGGAAAACTGACACTTACTTGTACAATGGCTGATTGGAACCTAAATTGTGTGGCTTCTTTCCACAGTTTCTGCACAGTCAAAAGGACTATGCTTATGTTAGCATTGGTGTAAGGCATGGAGAAAATTTGCAGCACAATCTCATTATGTTAGACTGACCATTCCGATTGAATCTTAAGGGGCCTTAGACTGACAATATCCCCACTGGAATATGATCAGGTACACCAATCCACCACACACCTTTATGGAAAACCATCCACTATCAACCTCTTTCTGAAAAAGGGAACCTACAGCAAGGAAAGATTGCAATGTAGTTTCAAAATTTATACTATCAACCTCTTTCAAAATGGAAACCATCTACACAAACTAAGATTTACAGTGCAGAAGGAAACATGTCTAAAAAAGAGCATGTCATTAACCAAGACTGAGCATAAAGCTGCAAGCGTGATAAACAGCGGCAGGGTATGATGAAATTACCTATTGCCTAAATACAACTGCTTAAAATTATAGCCTTTTCGAAGAATAGCTTTTTCCGGATCACTATATAACTTTGGGTGCAAGAGCTATATTGATTCAGTTTTTATGAACATAGAATAGGGCCTTGTTTAGATTGAAAAAAATTTCAACCCGATGAATAGTAGCACTTTCGTCTTATTTGGTAAATATTGTCCAATCGTGGACCAACTAAGCTCAAAAGATTCATCTCGTGATTTCCAACTAAACTATGCAATTAGTTATTTTTTACCTACATTTAATGCTCCATGCAAACGGCTAAAAATTGATGTGATGGAGAGAGAGTGGAAAAACTTGGAATTTTGAGGGTATCTAAACAAGGCCTAGATTCAACTGAGGACCTGAACAATTGTTCTCGTGAGTCGTTGTAAACAGTTATCGTACCTCAGGTCTAGAAGAACCAATGAACTGAAAAGTGTCAAGTTCCCGAAATTAACAGTCTTATCAACCGAACCTGCAAAGGTTTTGAAAAGGACATAATTGAACATGTTATTTACATGTCCAGCTGATATACAAATAAGAAGCATGAGGGAGTAATAAGTCCGCCATGAAAATAATAGAAATCTTATCTTAGGGAAAAATTGACATCCCATGGAAAATTTACTACTGTGTGGGTATATAGGACCTGTATTGTAACGTGTAGCCAATAAAAAATTCGTGGGCGTGCACATCTAAGCAGTTGACTGGACCTTCATGAAGACGAAAGCCATGCATGAGTTTTCCAGCCGCGAAATCCCAGACCTAGCATAGGTAGATATTTTAAACAAAATTTGAGTGATCAGGAAACATGTGTGTATGCATATCTTATTTCGAGTATCCCTTATCTTCATGTTTGTGGCTAAAGACCCATAGACAAAGAATTTTCCAAAAGGATGGAAATCAAGATATGCACAAATTGATATGTGCCTAGTGAAAGTTCGAACAACTGCACATTGCGCAAATCGTCAATAGAAACTGAGATTATTGCACGACACAGCTGTAGTTTCATGTTTTCACTGCACTGTTGACTGTTAAGGCTGGTTAATACCTTTCGCTTCGTCAATATTCCATATTTGTATTGCTCCAGTTGCTACACCAGCACTTAGCGTAACGCCAAACCTTTACTGACTCAGCTGGACTTGTAAAGCCTGTTAGGCTCTGCAATGTGCAACAAAAATCACCTGAAGTAGATAACTGATTGCCCAAAAAAGCAACAATGACATTACACGTATAGCAGCAGGATACCCTATAGGAATTACCACGAGAGCACCAGCTCTCCCTACAGCCCAAAGATTGACCTTTCAGATCATCACCACCCTTCAGATCCTCATCTTCAGTAAAAAAATTGGACTTTGCCAAAAAATGTAAGCATGTATAGAAACGAGAAACTAAAATCGCTCCAAATAATCCAGCCGCTGTGAAAATAAACATAAATGGGGGCGACGATGCGATTATACCTTTTCTCAATCAAGAACAGAAATCCAACAAAAGATCGTTCCTTGCCGAATCCACCGTGTCCTACAGGGTGTTGACCGTTTCAGAAACATATTGAACAGAGATTTAGTGCCGACAAAGTATCAAATTTTAATCGGTAAAGGAAAACAATAGAGGTTCAGATCCAGAGAATGAGAACTTATCTATGCAGCACATGATCCACATATGAACACAGAAGAAGTTCAGACCGACAACAAATTCATGTTCTTCTATAATAAGATAAGCGACAATGATGGGAACACCACAGTTATCAGCAAAGAAATTCTAAACACATATGAAGATGAAACAAGAGGCAGCAATATTATCAATATAACAAATACAACGCGTTTGTGCTAATTGATATACTGCAGAAACACTACAGAAGCTAATTCCATATTTCATTACAGCTAAGACAACATGCTAATACGTGGTTAACATGAGCATACTTCATTTCCGTACCAGTGCCGGTCCTGAGTTTTATTGGACCTAGAACGAAACTAAAATGTTGGGTTTTTTTATATAAACATGATAATATACTCTCATTGCTAGTATATGTACACATATATACAAAATGTTACCAATAAACAGTTAACTGAATGGAAAAGTAATATTCATATGAAATAATTTGTATACATATTAAATTACCTCAAAAATTTCTTCTAACATTCCTCGATGCGAAGTCATCGATAATGGTGTCTTTTTTCTCGAATACGCAAGAGCGTTACGTATCATTGTATTAAGGAGAGAATAGAGGTTTTGTACAATGCGCCAGCTCTAGGCCGGGCTCAGACGGTTGGTTACATTGAGATCTCGGTGAGTAGCGAGCTATCCCCGTAGCTAAACTCCCTAAATTCTTTGCTCCAGCTTGGATCCACAGGTCCGCCTCCGCCTTGATGATGAGCAGGATATCGGGCACCGTGGTCGTGGCATCCCTGAAGCAACGGGCGTTCATCTCTTTCCACGGTTGCCATGAGACCAACGCAAACAGTGAGTCAACGCCCTTCTTCTAATGGTCGTGCCAGCTCCGCCGAACTCGCCTCCACCATGCTAGAACTGATGGCGCCGGTGCTGGTAGTTCACGTCCTAGAGTTCGACAAATGTGGAACCATACCTCCCTTGAATAGGGGCAGCTACACAACATGTGGTCTATTGTCTCCGGCGCTTGATCATATAGGTAGCACTCTTCCCTTGCTTCGAGACCGTGCCTTGCACGCCGGTCGTTCGTCCAATGTCGTCTCGTGAAGGTGAGCCAGAGGAAGATTTTTACCCTCAACGGCGCCCATGTCTCCCATATTAGCGAGCGCCCCCGGAATGGAACGGAGCCCGCGTGCATCATTCTGTAGGCGGACTTGGTGCTGTAGTTTCCATCAGGTGACCAACGCCACACCGTCCTGTCTGGCTGATCGTTGAGGCTGATGTTCTCCGTGGCCTCCCAAATATCTAGGTATTCAGCGATCGTAACCGGTGTCAGGCTGCCTGTGATGTTTCGCGTCCATTGCTAGTTGACAAGGCCTTGGCGGAGGGTGAGGCGAGCTCTGGTTCTTCTGGGGACGAGCTGCACCAGGTTGGGTGCGATGTCCGATGGCGCCTGTCCCTGAATCCACCGGTCATCCCAGAGGTGCGCAGACATGCCGTTTCCGAGGGCTGTGAACGTGGATGCGTGGAAGAAGGCGCGCACTTTCGGCTCGGCGTTGATCGGCAGTTCGCTCCTTGCCCACGAACTGTCAGTCTTCTGCAGCCACAGCCACCTCGTCTGTAGTGCATAGCCCACGAGTTTGAGGTCGGTGATTCCGATCCCTCCTAACTCCGTCGGCCTGCGAGCAGTGTTCCACGCCACCATGCATTTCCCACCGTACCGACGCATCCTTGCGGACCCACAGCTGCATATGGCGTCGATTTCCTTTCTCGCCCAGGGAGAAAGATTGTCCGCCATCATTGAGTAAATCGGTACAGTCTGGAGCACCGATTTGATCCACACAATCGCTTCTCAATGTATAATATTGCCATTATATTTATCCTCTCTTGTGACATTATGGATCTCATATGGTTCTTTAGCAATTTTAATTTTGAGAAGCTTCTTTTAGCTGATGCGACGTAGTAAACAAGATGTGATAAGTAATGGAAGTACTAGGATAACAAGCTCAAAAATCTCGATAGCTGCCCTACCTGGGTAACTAAATTTCAGATTTCCGCCTGACGCCTGCCTGCTCTGCCGACTGCTGGAACTGCCGAAGCCGAACAGGGATGAGGGATCACGTGAGGTGAGATTAGTGCCCTGTGTGAATCTCCGTTTGCGAACGCCGCCCGGCCTCCCACGCGCCCACACCCACACGCAGGAAGGAAGGTCGCGTACTTGCGCCCACGCCGCACTCGCAAGGAAGAAGTCGAACAGTTCGTGCGTGATTCTTCTGCCGTACTGGATACTGGGCTGAGTACTAGACGTGTATGCATACTGGGGAGGGCCCATTGGCTCACTGGGCCTGGGACGGCCGTCCCTCCCGCCCCGCCTCAGGGCCGGGCCTGTTCCGTACCAATCTTAGTCAATTGGCTACCTAGAAATGGCTGCAGCAAAAGAAGGGAAGGTAGTCCAACGACAGACTGATGAAATTATTGTTGCGGCATGCATGCAAGTGCAGGGCATCATCCACATAGCCCTACCCCTACACAAACGGCCGCATCCCCTCCCCATTTTATTACCCTATCGAAACATATATATTATGTAGCAAGATAAAAGAGGGCAATTGGTCTATAGCTGTCTATGGTTGTACTGAAAGCAGAAAACAAAAATAGTAATCTACTGCAAACAACTCTTAAGAACCAAAAGAACTAAGGCAAATAGGCAGAGGAGGAGTTAACCTGCAAGCCGACGAAGCCGGAATGAAGGGACGGACAGCGTGGACCTAAACTAACCAAGCGGAACTACTAAAAGGGCCGGCGTAAACTACCCAAGCGAAACTGCGAACGAAGCAAAGAATAGACGAGGGCATCATTCAGAGCTGAAGCACACAAAATTAAAACCTGAAATGAACCAACGGCACTAAAATAAGCATGCGAAAAAGGGGAAGCGAGGAGAACAGCGGAGGCGGCGGCGCAATCCCGGCGACCGTCGCGGGAAGACGCGGGCGAAGAAGACGCGCGGCAAGCGGAGCTGACGAGGAAAACGCGGAGGAGAACAGAGGGGACCGGGAAGATTCTAAAACGAAGATTCAGAGGTATGTTGGCTGGCGGCTGTCGTCGTGGAGCGGCTAGGGCCTTATCCGGACTGAAGGAATCTCCAGAATCCACCAGTCGACAGAGGCTGATTCCGCTCCTAAGAAATCTTGGCCTGGGTAATCAGTGCCGCTAATTGAAGGGATCAAACGGCTGGAGTAATTTGGTGAGACGTGGATGGTTTTCTGGCCAGGAGTCGACGCACTTTGTAGTTTTAAATAAAAATAAAAGGTGGCCAATGAAGCCGCTCACTTGAGTGTTGTACGGACTACGGAGTGCATACGCGTGTAAGGAAAGTCTCCCTACTGACTCGATCATAACCGCAAGTTTTTGATCCAACGGGTACCCATCTCACTCAAATGCCAGTTCAAGCATCTCCCCTGCCGTTCAATTCCCTCCGATCCCCGGCGGCCGGCGGGCCGAGGCGCTCGGTCGCTCTGACGGCCTGTCGGTGGCTCCGCACTCTGGACATCTGGTTGTCTGTGCGACACCGAGGTCCGCGCCTGCGCGGGAGGCTGGGAGGGGCCAAGGGGCGGCGGCGGCCAGGACACCTAGATGACCATCGGCCCTGCGGCCAGAAGACCAGCAACGTGCAAAGGCGAGCAGTTAGATTACTATCGGTTTGCTCCGCCGCTGGCGTCCATGGAGACCTTCTACCTCGACCTTCTCCGCTCCTGCGCGGCGCTGCCGCACGTCGCGGCCGTGCACGCCCACATCGCGCGCGCCCACCCGACCGCCTCCCTCTTCCTCCGCAACTTCCTCCTCCACGCCTACTGCCGCCTCGGGGCGCCCCACCACGCCGCCCGCCTGCTCGACGAAATGCCCCGCCGCAACGCCGTCTCCTACAACCTCCTCATCGCCGCCTACACCCGCGCGGGCCTCCCGGGCCGCGCCCTGGCGACGTTCGCACGGGCGCGGGACGCCGCGGGGTTCAGGGTCGACCGGTTCACGTACGCCGCCGCGCTCGCCGCGTGCTCGCGCGCGCTCGACGTGAGGACCGGGAAGGCCGTGCACGCGATGGCCGTCCTGGACGGTCTCGGGAACGGGGTGTTCCTGTCCAACTCGCTCGCCAGCATGTACGCCGCGTGCGGCGAGATGGGCGAGGCCAGGCGCGTGTTTGATGCCGCCGAGGAGCACGACGACGTCTCGTGGAACTCGCTGCTCTCTGGGTACGTCCGCGCCAGCGCACGTGAGGAGACGCTGAAGGTGTTCTCTCTGATGTGCCACCATGGCATCGGGTGGAACTCGTTCGCGCTTGGGAGCATCATCAAGTGTTGTGCTTCTGGTGGTGATGTTGGAGGGCACATTGCAGAGGCAGTTCATGGATGCGTGGTGAAGGCTGGACTGGATGCCGACCTGTTTCTTGCGAGCGCAATGATCGACATGTACGCTAAGAGAGGCGCCTTGATCAATGCTGTCGCGCTTTTCAAGCTGGTGCCAGACCCAAATGTGATTGTTTTCAATGCGATGATTGCAGGATTCTCTCGTGATGAAGCTGCCGTTGGTAAGGAAGTCATTCGAGAAGCTTTGAGTCTGTATTCAGAGATGCAGAGCCGAGGGATGCAGCCTTCTGAATTCACATTCTCAAGTATTCTGTGTGCGTGTAACTTGGCTGGTGAACTTGGATTTGGGAAACAGATACATGGTCAAGTACTCAAACACAGTTTCCAAGACGATGACTATATTGGGAGTGCACTGATTGACTTGTACTCTGACTCCGGTTGCATGGAAGATGGATACAGGTGTTTCAGATCTCTGCCTAAACAAGACATTGTCACCTGGACGTCAATGATTTCAGGGTGTGTTCAGAATGAGCTTTTTGAGAAGGCACTGAGATTGTTCCATGAATTAATACGTTATGGACTGAAACCTGATCTTTTCACGATGTCGAGCGTGATGAATGCATGTGCCAGTTTAGCTGTTGCAAGGACCGGTGAGCAGATCCAGTGTCTTGCCATAAAATCTGGTTTTAACCAGTTCACTGCCATGGGGAATTCCTTCATTCATATGTGTGCTAGGTCAGGGGATGTTGATGCTGTGACTCGGAGGTTTCAGGAAATGGAATCACGTGATGTTGTCTCTTGGTCTGCACTGATATCAAGCCATGCGCATCATGGTTGTGCGAGGGATGCTTTACGCATTTTCAATGAAATGATGGATGCAAAGGTGGCACCTAATGAGATTACTTTTCTCAGCGTCCTTACTGCATGTAGTCATGGAGGATTGGTTGATGAGGGACTCAGGTAAGACTTTGCCGTTTCTTTCAGGTTAGAGCATTCAATCAAATTCCAGTGCAACTTTCTTTGCTATACTATGCATGCCTCATACGTCCTCCTTTGATGATCGTATGCAGGTATTATGAAATTATGAATAATGAATATGGATTGAGCCCAACCATAAAGCATTGTACTTGTGTTGTTGATCTTCTTGGACGAGCTGGGAGGCTAGCTGATGCTGAGGCTTTTATAAGGGATTCTGCCTTCCATAATGACGCTGTGGTTTGGCGGTCTTTGCTGGCCTCATGTCGTATTCATGGAGACATGGAGAGAGGCCAACTTGTGGCGGATCGGATAATGGATCTGGAACCCGCTTCCTCAGCATCCTATGTAATTCTTTACAACATGTATTTAGATGCTGGCGAGGTGTCCTTAGCTTCAAAAACTCGAGACCTGATGAAAGAGCGAGGCGTGAAGAAAGAGCCTGGTCTTAGTTGGATTGAACTAAGGTCTGGGGTTCACTCTTTTGTTGCCGGTGACAAGTCCCATCCAGAGAGCAATGCAATATACAAAAAACTGGCAGAGATGCTTTCCAAGATAGAAAAGTTGTCGGGCACTGATAGTGCTAGCACAGAGTCAGATGGCGTCTATAGCAGGGAGCAGAATTTGGTGGGTTGCCACAGTGAAAAACTAGCTGTGGCATTTGGAATGTTCCATTTGCCACAATCAGCTCCGATTCGAGTAATGAAGAACTTGAGAGTTTGCCGCGACTGCCACTCGACCATGAAGCTGATATCCGGGAGTGAGAACAGAGAAATAATCTTGAGAGATGGGATTCGCTTCCATCACTTCAGAGGCGGTTCATGTTCTTGTGGCGATTACTGGTGATGACCCGTAGAATTAGAATTGTTCTAGGTCTAGTAGTGAAAGGTATATTCATTATGCACATTACAAAATGCCAAATTGGTACAGGATGAAAGGAAAGACCTGTGCAGTAATGAATGTTTGACAATCTTGAAGTACAGGCAGTAGTTTATGCTTCAGAGGACATGCACAGCTAACACGAATCTTTTGTTTTTTTTTATCCAATTACAATTAGCTAACTTCTCAAATAAGCAAGGATTGTTGGATCAGCGCTGAGAACTATTGACTTGATGTCATACTCACTCATCAAACTGCAGGTATTCAGTATAAGATCTAAGGTCCAGACTGGGGAAGTTGGAGAAACTGACGTTGGTGAATGGTGATTTCACCGCTGAAACTATTGTTCTTTAGGTCGATCGTTATAAGATCTGTTCAGTTGCTCAGGGTTGATAGCATGCTGCTGTAGTGCAAATGGATTTTTTTTTTCGCAATCTCTATAGCTATAGGTCATCAGGGAGAGTCCGATTGTGTGTGTTATAACAGAGTTCTAGCCACTCCCATGAAAGCTAGAATTCTGAAATGTATTTACCCTTCTGAATGCTGTCCTATCTCTACTACTACTAATAATAATAATAAAATATTAACTATCCATCATCCGAGTGATGGATAATTTTGTTTTCATCCACCGTATTTCGGTTGCCATTTGTGTTTCGTGGGCTCAATTGTATCTGTTGTTGCGGCCCATATGTTATGCTACTACAGTATGTCACGTGGAGAGGATTCCATTTTGAGTTTCTGTTTATCTCCGTTTCTGTCAGCCTCGTGTTCTTCAACAGTCGGATAGCGTTGTTCCCGGCGGAGTTGCCGGCGTGAGTACTGCTCGACGCAGGGGAGGAGGGATGCTTCTCTGAGATGTAGCTAAGTGGTAGTCCCTCACCTCACTCGCACTCCCCACCAGACCTCCACAGCAACTGTCGTCTCGTCGCTCACGTTGTGCTGCGACTCTGCGGGGAGAGGATCCCTTGGCTGTGTACAGGATGTCGCCTGTGGGCGGAGTAGGCTGCTCCGCCGGGCAGGTGCGCGTCTCTGATGACCAGTGTTGATTATTTCCCCGATGCGATTTAGTTTCCCCCATTTTACTTAGGTTCATCTGAATTCTGATGGCACTTCCATCCCCTTCTGTGTTTCTGTCAATTAGTTCGTCGTAGGTATATTCTATTCAATTGGATGCGGCATTTTTAATTGGCTATCAGTTGGTTGTCATGTAAATTCATTGTTTAGTGCTCTCATAAACTGTAGTTGCGTGATGATTATTTCTTCAATGTGATTCAGTATCACCATTCTATTCAGGTTCATGAGTTCATCTGATAGCACACTCATTCCCTTCTGCATTTCCTCCAGCTTGACGTTTCTGTTAGTTTGCCATATGTTTATTCTCCTGCATTCTAGGCGTCAACTTTAATTTGATGTTAGTTGATTGTGTTGTAATTTCAATTTGCAATGCCCTCATAAACTTTAGTTCTGGTTGCTATGTCCACGATTCTTGTCCTCACATCTCCCTGTGTTGTCTGTGCGGGAACAAATTGGTTCTTGAGTTTTTGTTCTAGTGTGTTGTTGGTGCAAGAAAGTTTGAGAGGGAGAGGGATCTGTTGCATCTCCACTCGCTGCACATCCGGTACCTGCACTGCATGCATGGCCTGTTGCGCACATAGGAAAATCTCATTAGTTTCTGTATCTACCCACCCACCTTTTCTCTCTTCTTACAGTTTCTAGTTGCTCTGGACAGTCAGTTCATTATTTATTATTTTTTGTTTACTATTTCAGAGCACTTAATTTTTTTGAGAACCCTAGCTAATATTATGTGCTTTGTAATTATTCATCAAATCTCTTGTGTAGCAGTAATATATTAAGTGTCCTATTCGTTCTTTGTGTCTGTCTTGTAGTTCAGTAAACTCTTGTGATTCTTTATTCAGGTTTTAGTTTTTGGTAATTCTATGTGTCTGGATAAGTAGCCTTGATATATTTATTCAAGAGTCACTATTTTCAGACCTTGTTATGCATCTGAATCAGATAGCACCTAAAAGGAAAAATCATACAGAGCATGCTGAACATTCATTTTCTCTAAGATGAGGCTAGCACCACAACTTTTTTAATTTTGAAGATCTATAGAATAATGATAATGTAAGCATATCATTTCTTGAAAGCCTATTTTTATATTAGTTTTTACATTCTTATTAGTTTTGAGTTTTCTTTTTTTAGGCTATTCTGTTTGCCACTCATTTAGAAATGTTGGAAAAGTTTATTGACTTTTGTAAGTGGAAGGTATGTTATCACTGATATTGAACATATGTATTAAGATTTTCCAATGTCCAAATCGTTTGAGTTTGTTCACTAGTATTTAGTTTTTACCCATGTTAGATGAATATTTAATTTATTGTTTGCAAGATTTTTTTGGCTAGATAATATGTTTTCAGTACCATTACATGTGAATTATTGTTTCAAGTTTCAGAGTCTGATCAGTTTTGAATATTTATTTTGTTGTGAGTAATATCCTATTATTTCAGTTATTCAGTATGCTATTCTATTTATTCTTGTTAATTGTTTGTTGTCTTATCTTGAACTTGGAAGGTTTAGTGTTTCAGATTTCAGTATTTTATTGTTTCAATTTTCAGTCTGAATATTTTCAGTCTTCAGTTGTGCTTCCTCTGAATTTTTCTCTCCACTATTTTGCTCTGTATTTCAGTCTGCAGTAATTTTCATTGCTGTCCAATCCTTCTTCGCAGTTGAAAGTTGCAGGCTTCACTGGCCGTGACACACCAGCAACATTTCACAATTGAATTGGGGATTAAATTTTCTTACATGGAAAAGGTCACCGTCCAGTAGTTGCAGCAACTAGTTGGCAAATTTGACTTGAAATCTCCCGCTCGTTCGTTTCTTTTTTAAAGCTTCATCAAGCTATTTTTTGTTTTCTGATCTTTGCTCGTGCTTGCTGCTAGGAGAGACTGAACAACCGTTTTTCAGCAGTGACCCATCCGTCAGCAGCTTATTTGTTTTTTCAGAACTGTAGATAGCTGCTGCTCAGTCACTTTTCAGTTGGGGTGTTTTTTTTTCGTTTAGCACCGTGTCTGAAGAAATGCCAATGCTGACTTGCCCAGAACTCAAACATGCTCCATTTCTTCACACACGAACTCCTCTGTCGTTGCTGCGTGTGTTGATTGTGCTTTCGTTTGTACAAGTGTGAACCATTTCAGTTCTTTTTTGCTGAATCTCAGTTCTGTTAATAGAACCATGATGTGTCCCATGCACATTGCGTCTCCGTACAACAGGCTTATTGCATACTGCAGAGGCCATCACCTCTGTCTCCATTTGATTTTTTTGAAGGACCTGCTTGGATAGGGTCTTGTTTGTTCCGTAAAAGACTGCAAAGTAAATAAGCTGATTATATGGTGCCATGGATATATGGATGCTGTCTAGGATTTTCACTGGCTTGGTGAACCGCAGACACCAAGACCGAACTAGTACTTTGCATCCTTTGAAAGAGAGTAAAGTTATTCAAAATGTCATCTAGAGATTGTCAGTTAATTAAAATGCCTTTTTTTAGTTTGTTCCTCATATTATTGTGTTTCAGTTTTTTTGTATTGTGAGTATCCTGTTATTTCCATGGTTTTCAGTATGCTATTCTATTGATTCCCGTTAATTGTTTGTTGTCTTCTCTGAATTTGGAATCTCAGTTTATGTATATGTTTTATCACACTAAATGTTCACTTTATTTCATATATTGGCGCCATCATTTTAATTGGTGCTCATGAACCATTAATAGTGTTTTCTGATTAAATTGAGTTCATCTTTCCATGTTACACTTTTTTTTTTGCCAAAGTAGGCTAATCTGGGGCCCACTTCAAGTGTTTCCTTGTGTTACTATGCTCCGTCATTGTCTTCAGCAGATAACTTCAGTTCAGGTTATATGTACCGCGAGTAATGCTAAAAGTTTCTGTTCTAGGCTTCTTGCAGCCAGAGCGCTCTTCCCTTTTCTGTCAGTGAACGAGAATCCATAATAGCAATATAGACAGTTCAGTTGTACTTCAAAAATCATTTTCCAGCACTGTATCTGTTGGCTACTATGTTTCTGGTGCCTTTTGACTGAAAAAGAAAGGAACCATCTCTGACTGCAAAGTTATTCAGATTCAGTAGCCTGCATATACCCAAGCTTTGAATTACACTGCAATTCTCTGGTTCAGAAATTGGTGCTCGTTAGCCATAAATTATTAAAAATTTTAATTCTATCAATATTTATTTTATTGCTTGCATGATTTTTTTCAGTAATCGGTTCAATGATTTTTTGTCAGTGGTCTACGTGTGTGCTGGTTCTAAACTTTTGGTGTTTAGCAGCAGTATCTGTCTTTACAGTATTGCTTTTAGAATGTCCATTTCTGATCAGCAAATAGCACTTCTTTTCTTATCTTTGGCTCTATCTTCCTTCCTTTTATTCTTTTTTTTTTCTTGGCCTCCAAGTTGATAAGTTTCAGTTAGCTTGCCAAAAGGAATCGGAGTGGTTGGATGTGTACAGAGGGCACGTGACTTTTGCTGTGAGTAGTTGCGTTTGGGCAGAGAGGGAGAATCTGGTTTGATTATTTTGTTACTTGTCAATCAGTTTTTTATTGCTCTGCATAGAAAATCTGGTTGATTTTATCATATTTTTCAATCATTGTTTCTGTGTCGTTTTATATACATATATCCCACCGATGACGTGTTTAATTATGATTGGCTCAAAAAGTGGATGATAACTGTATCAACTATCAACCGAGTGATGGGTAGTCACTCCCAGTAATAATATGCAGTCTTTTTTTTAGAGGTGACAGATACAGATGCAGTTAGAGCGGATATGTGCAAGCCCATAACAGCCCATTAATAATATCCAAAAGGATATTATACAAAGTTGGGCTCTGGGCTGAGGAAAACAAGGCACCAAAACATAACCGACGCTCTTACTCCACAGATGGGCTACTGGCCCAATACAGATTGCATCTCTCTCTTTCTCTCATCTTTTTCTCCCGTTCTGGTGCAGATCGCAGCTACCAGCGACGACGAGGTAAGCCGGCGGCGGCGAGCGCCGGCGCGCAGTCCTTGCGCCGTCTAGAATCCCTTGGCCATTCATTGTTCTGGAGACCTCTAGCAAAGACCAAAATTATCAGAGCTGGTGAATTGTGTGTATGCCTGATCTGAAAAAGGTATTGAAACAGTCCCTTAAGACACTACGGATTTAATGTATTTGGTGATTGTTTGGAGTACTCTCCAATAAACTCATCAAGTGAAGTTTTTTTTTGGTTTCTGTGTTTTTGGGTTCATTGTTCGTATCAAATACTTGCTTTTACTTTTTTTTTTGGTTTATGTTATCAAAGTTGATATTCGAGCTCATAGGAAAACTTAGATTAGGTCACATGCCATCAGCCTTGACATAAAACCTGTATATGAGACCGTCAGATCTGTAGATTCGCATTACTTTTACTGCATCATTTTTTGATCCACATTTTACATTTTGTTTCTTTTAAAAATATTTCTACTTCACTGCTTCAACGATGATAAGAAGTAAAAGGGGTGATGATGATCTCACAAGAACTTATTTCACAGGAAGCTCGAAGAAGAAGAGAGCTTATCTCACAAGAAACTCGGCAAAGAACAGAAGAATGGATGATCTCACAAGAAGCTCGAAGAAGAATAAAAGACTTATCCAACAAGAAGGTCAACAAAAGATAAAACAATTTGCAGTGAAGGGGAGACAACTGGGTTACCGGTTTCAGGTCTGATGGTCCTTTATTTCACTCTGCTCATGTTTCTTACAGTTACAGCCCTATCTGACACTCACAGTTGAGTTGCACTTGCAACGTGTCTTTAACAAAGGTGACCTTGATGTGGAATCAAATGAAGATGCCTTGAGTGATCTCAGCGATGAAGTTGTATCAAAATTGTCTAGAAGCGTTGTCTCACTTGTTCTGTCTGATGGTGATTATGTGCTGTTGTACATTTCTTACTTTCAGACATTTTAAACATCGTAATTATGATTGATTAAAATTCTGATCCTGTGCAGGAGAGACAGAGTTTTTTACATGCTCGGGCATAGCTGTACAACGCAAGGGGCCTGTTTCAGGGTTTCTGACTTCAACAAGCTTGGTTAAAGCGTTAAATGATAAAATAAAAAACCATGGTAACTTGAAGGTTGATGCAGCTGATCACCCTTTACTAATTTTTCTTTTTAATATACATAAGTTAACTCGTGACCATCGTTTACACTTCTGTTTTATCATTGTAGATTGTAGCGCACCATGAAGACAATGTTGTCATGGTATTTTTGGGTGGATATGATTTAGACCATGGCATTGCTACTGTCAACGTCAAGGACTTTCCTGATCTTGATGCTGTAGTTTTTCGAAGTCGGATGACATTTCCACCCCTTACCAATGTTGTAGCTTTGGGCCGTGACAACTTTGGCAAATTATTATCTACACATGGGGTACTGAAGTTTGAAACAGGCAGAGCTTTCCCATCACATATTATGTCCACTTGTAAAATCTCTAAGGTACATTTGCATTGTCATGAGTATTTGAATCTGTTTCTGCGGTTATATTCAGTAAAGTACATCTCTCGAGCGGGAAAATGATGTTTTACCTACATATTTGTTGTTTGGTTTCACTTTATTTATTCCATTTACAATGTATCCTGTAATTAGTTTCTTATGTTTGATGCTAGGAAAATGAAGGTGGGCCACTTTTTGATGTTCATGGGAACTTTCTTGGCATGAATCTTTCGGCCTGTACAGAAGGAACCTTTTGCTTGCCAGAGGTAACACTTAGTGAACAGTGGATTAACATTTTATGGCTAGAGGATAAATCTCCTGCATACTTGAATTCTTTTAAAATCAGGTATGTCTTTATATTTCCACTGGGGAAACTATTATCTCCTATCAATTTTCTGCTCCCTACTTGATATAATGATGTTGTCAGTTTTGTGCTATACAATTTACAGGACATGTTGTTTTGCAATAATAAGCAGGATGGATGTGTGTTCCTTTTGTAGCTTTTCTGGTATTTGTTGCTCATCTGCAATTTCCAGTATAGCCCTTAATAAACACTTTTCCACCTGTAAAGGTACATTTTTTGTCCTATTGGCACATGCCCAATGTTGAAGCAGTGTACCTGTCTAAGTGTCTAATTTAATTAAAGAAATTTCCTATCCACTATAATGGTCACACTAAGTGGACTATGGTGTCACCTGACTTAACGGTTTTATCTAGCTGTCGGTCAGTTCTCTTATGATGTCACTTGACTTAATGGTTTTATCTAGCTGTTGGTCAGTTTTCTTGTCTTCTTGATATTTGTATCCATAATACTCCAGGTTCTTGTTAGTCTTTTCCTACAATTCAAGTTATGTAGGTGTTGCATAATAATGTGCTGGTTTGATCAATTTTACTTGTGGGTACTCATATTGATGTTCTTCTACAGGGTTGGAGAAAGTTCCAATGCTGTGATTCCTAACTCTCATCATGAAGGTGAGCAGCGACACTTTAAACGTCAAAATAATTTTGTTATGTGTAATTGTGTTCATTTATAATGGTATCTATTTGTAAAATTGTCTCAGATTGTACAAAATTATCTTTAACATTTGTACACTCATGATAACTATGGATGGACTTAGCTTTTTGCAGTTGCACTTCATAGATTTAGTGTTAATCAGTAAAAAAAAATACTCTGTTCTTAAATATGTTCGAGTGGAATCACTTAGTGTGCTCAACTCAGGTTGTCATATGTTGATCGTGTGTGCTGATATTCTGCACATAACTTCATGTGAATGTTACTTATTATTGTACCCAACATTAGCATATATTAGTGTGAGTGAATTGACCTATTGATGTTGTTGCACCCATAGTCACAAAGTTTCTGGGTCGATGGGGTCGAGGTACGGGGTCGCGGTACGTGGTACGCTACTCGTGAGAGATTTTTACATTTCGGGTCGAAAATGAACCCATGAACCCGGGTCGAGGGTCGAAGGTGGTGAACCCGTTTTATGTGACTATGGTTGCACCAGTACCCAGAGATGGGCTTAACAAGGATCGATTTGGCGATTTAGAATCTTTGGGTTATCCCGAGCGTCCAAAATCAATGTTAACTGGTGAGCCAATTCATGTAAATATTGGCTCCACATGAGTTGTGGTCTTTTAATTGTTGTCCCACTTACAAGTATTGTACAATGTGTTTTGATCCAGATGACATTATTTTGGCTAATAATTTTGAAGAGCCTTTCGGCGATATATATGGTAAAGGTGTCTGGAGCAAACTAAGCCGAACAATTGCCTCCAACATGCATGAGAATATCGTTGCACTTGCTTCATTCAATGGTGGGTTTACAGTACTGTGCTTTTTACTATCTCATATCTGTATCTGATCACAACTAACTAGTGATCAATTATGTATCCAGGAGGAAAAAGGATTTTTGCATGCTCAGGCTGTTTTATTGAATGGAATGGATGTACCACTATTCTGACTGCAGCGAGCTTGATTAGAGATTCTGATTGTGAATATGATATTGTGAAAAACTTGAGGGTTGGTGCTTCTAGCTATCATTTTATCCCTATTCTTTTATGAATTAGTGAAGTCTTAATTCTTTTGCAGATTGAGGTGTTGCTTCCAAGCAAAAAACGAGCAGCTGGGATATTACAACATTATAATTTACATTACAATATTGCTCTAGTCAGGGTCAACGATTACCGTCCTAGCTATAGCCATCCACTAAAAATTCAACATCAGTTGCTTAAGGATTGTGAAGTAGTAGCTGTGGGGTGTATCTTCAAATCCGGCGAATTAATGGCGTCAAGAGGGGAAAAGGCTTGCATGATGTACACATATGATTGCAAATTTCTTATGTTTTCTACTTGTACAATCACTAAAGTAAGTCTGCAAATCTTCTCTCCTATTATTACACAGCTGATGATCCTGGTTGCATTGGACTGTGTGTTAATTAGTTAATTACCATATCTGTTTGACATCACCAATGAAAAACTTCTCCTGTTGTTAGGCTGGCATTGGAGGACCCCTTCTTGATTTTGATGGAAATATTGTTGGCATGAACTTCTACGACAAGTACGCAGGTGGATCCGTGGGACGTGATCTCGATGTCCTGGGACATTTTAAGAAGAAAAGGTATGCCTATTTCTTTTTGGGTATATTTAAGTGCTTGTCATGCAGTGTGTTTAGGTCTCGAGGACTTACAAGAGTTGTGCAAGCGATCTATTATAGAAGGTTCTGTAAAGCATCATAAATCAATTAACTATATTCTTTGGTGTGCTTATTAGGACCGTTGATGAAGCTGGCCTTGATGATTATGCATCTAATAAGCTTGACTGGACTATTGCTGGTGATCGCAGTGTCATGCTTAATAGGTATTCTGATGCATCCAATAATTACTATAAGTTCAATGTTCTGTACTATGAATTTGTGGATGGCATTACAGTGTGGCCATATTGTTGAACTACAGATGGCTTGTGCCCTTGCCGACTTGGTATCGTCCTGATGATATGAAAAGGCATGACTACAAAATGGAACTAAAAAATGTGAGGTCCCGCAAAATATTCTTGTGAATGGAGTGACATCACTTCAAGTTTAGAAAGCATCACGTCCATTTCTACTCTACCTCCATATATCTTATCTGATTGGTCTGTTTGGGTTGACGAGCATTCAGAAGTAACGTGGTGCCATATGTATTAATCTTAATTAAAATGTCACTGTCTTGGTGTTAGTTGTGTAATTATATTTGGGTCTCTGGCTGTACTGTATGTCGATTCAAGCCTTGTTTTGTTTAGGCCCCGTTTAGTTCCCAAAAAATTTTGTATAGTAACCGTCACATCAAATCTTGCGGCACATGCATGGAGTACTAAATGTAGACGAAAAAAAAAACTAATTACACAGTTGGTCAAGAAATCACGAGACGAAACTTTTGAACCTAATTAGTCCATAATTAGACACTAATTACCAAATACAAACGAAATGCTACAGTGAGTCAAAATCCAAAATTTTTTGGATCTAAACGCACCCTTAATTTAATAGAATACTCCTATATCACGCCGCCGCCTGCACCATTTCAGAATTGACACACGTGGCATGCCAATTCTTATTCTTACAAATGGCGCTTCATTGACATTTGACTGTGACAGTTCAAATTACACTGGTACTGCCACGGTAATGTAGCAGCGGTTCGTACACGCTGCTGCCATTGATAAGTTTGAATTCCATTTGAAAATGAATCACCGGCGACCCATGCTAGTGTAGTTCTTGGGCATCATAATAATGGCCCCGTTCGGTTGGCAGAATTTTGGCTGAAAAACACTGTTCTAGCTGAATTGTTGTGAGAGAAAAACACTGTTTTTTGAAGAAAAAAAAAAGTCGAACAAGGTAAGCAGAACGGGGCCAATACACCGTAATTTGTTATGTATACGATCGAAAGCTTTTGTTATCTCCTAGTGCTTGTTCAGATACCCATGGCGAATGGCATATTTGAACGAGCCCTGCAATTGCACGTTTAGACGTTTATTAGTCAGTATCGTCATTGCAGAAAGCCAGAAACCACCAATCAGAGCTTGAGAGCCACTAAAACGCAAATACATACAAAATACCCTTCATGGTTCCGTGCAATGGGCTCTCAGCCGATGACAGCTGGGCCCAGGCCCACACCCACCTGTCAGATACTTCCTATCGATATTGTGACGTAAGCATATAGGTCACGCAGTGCTGACCACGTGCTACGTTATTTTTTTTTTCTTAAGATAAAAAAAAAGCTAGAGTTGAAGTGGCAACTGGCAATCTTGCGCAGGAAGGTCGGACAACCTTCCGCAGGAAGAAGCTTGGAACTTGGAGGCACCTCCACTCTCCCAGTCCCATATAAATGGCCAAATGGGTGTTTGCCCAGAGCATCACCTGGCATTTCAAATTTCCAATTTCAAACACGAGAGCAGTCAAGACTGTCAAGCAAGCACACAAACACCCAATCGTCAGGAGAACTGGAGAAGCAGACCAGAGCTCATATGGGACTCTCCTGCATGCCATCGCTCGCAAAGGTGCTCCCCAAGAAGCCATCCTCACCGTCGTCTTCCGTCAAAGACTCCCACGACGATATCACCAAGAAGCAGCAGCAGCAGCACAAGGAGCAAGGAGTGAAGCAGGATGAGGGGAAAAAGAGGAAGAAAGAGCAGAGGAGCAATCTTGACAGGGCCGCCTCCACCACTCCCTACTTCCCCTTCCATTCTAGGCCAGGACTCCTCTAGCCTGCCTAGTAGGAAATCCATGTACCGTATTGGTAAATCCTAACTAATTGGATTTGGAAGATGTGCCATTTTTTTTAGATTGAAGATGTGCCATTTATGATCTGGAGTATCATATACAGGCCCGGTGCCTCGTGATTAGGACTTGAGAAAACTGTTAAGTGCAATAATCTTGTGAGTTCACATCAAGATGCGTGGATCAGCATGATTCTAGTTAACATCTGGCACTAAATGCTATTGTATGTTTCAAATCTCCTTGTTTTCAAATCAAGTGGCAGTTGCTAGTTGCAAATACACCCTACTGTTAACCTGCACGCAATTTACAGCTATGTACCATGGAGGCCGTCCTAACTATATCATAGTATTACCTACGTCATTCAAGCGAAAAATTCTGCAGAACCGGGACTTGCAGCCCCTTGTTCCTTGTCGAGACGCCCAGTGTCATACCAACAGAAACAAGGGTTTCCAGTGACCTTTCGCTGTTTGCCACGAGATCAGCATCAAGTTGGATCGCATCCTGCCACACAGAGTCAAAGTTTCATGAGCAATAGTTTCGTTTTAGAATTTGTATGTATGAGTGGCAGCAATTTTTTATGTGTATAAAATGGACAGATAGCTAGTGAGCAGAGAAGCATGAGAGAACCTTCTCGAAGACGCATATCACTGTGCTCCCTCCAAAGGAGAAATAATACCCAAACTGGAAGAGAGGAAAAAAAAAAGATGGAACAGATAATTTTACACCTTCACACAAACATCAGAAGAAATTATCACAATATATTAAGAGGAAATGCATGAAAAATACCTCATCTCCTTTGTGGATGTAGTCACCCTCTTTTTTCAAGAACGTGATGCTTCCTACCATGGTTGCTCCAATCGCAACAAATGCTACCTGAACCATGCCATCAGAAACAAGAAAAGTCATTGCATGATGAGTAACGGGCAGCTAAGCTTCAGGCTGTATTGACTTTATTATCAGTTCATCTCAAAGAAACGGTAAACAAGAAATATGCAGAAAGACCCTGATAAACAATCAAATTTAACATACATTGACAAATTCAACTGTAGCATCAGGTCAGACCAGTTCGAACTATTCAATAAATACTGGGGAAGATTCTAAACTACATGAGCATTGCCGCATTGGACACCCTTTTCTGTTGAGTTTGCTGACAACTTTAGGCGGTAAATTAATCCAATATTCAATTAAAAAAATTGATCCAATATTCCAACATAAGAATGTAAAAGAGCAAAAATGCAAACCTTTCCAAACTCGGAAGTTGATATTATTGAGACAACTCTTTTATTCTCAGTGAATACATTGCAATACTTGCTATTCACAGCAATGGGATTGACCTGTCAAATGCAAATAGACCAGCATCAGTAAGATGCTGAGAAATGACAAGAAATATAACATAACACAAACATGCCGATATACTTCCGATATTAGTATTCTATACCGTGTACAGGCACCCAGGAATTTCCACAAATTTCTCCACAATTCCTGAGACTGGGACATGAAACCTATGGTAATCCTGCACATTACAAAGTGTTAATATTCATGATTCCAGAGTATATTTTCGACAAAACATTGAGCTTTTAAAAGTAAGGATTTTTTATCTTAACAAGGAGATTAAAAGTTGTACCTGAGGTGCAAGCCGGAAAATGACCAATGATCCATTGCTTAAAGCATCTGAGTGCACACTGGTCCCTAGGAGACCCTCAATTGAAAATTTGCGGCCCTAGAAACAGAAGGCATACTACAGTGAGACATCAACTAAACATTCTACCATATGAAGGATCACGCGTTGTGCTTGCATGGACATGTCTCAATAAGTCTCATCTCTTAGTCAAATAGTGCCTTCACCTTGATCCAAAGCCTTGTGCTCTCATCAACGGAACTGAAAGCCATTAAACGGCTATCAGCAGCACAAGTAGCAACACTGTCTTGGTCACCATGTGCAATTGGTCTGGCACCAGGCTTCAGTCCTCTTATGAAAAATTCATTGAAAGTCTACAAAGAAAAAAAAAACTAATTCAGCCCATACAAAAGACTATTCAAAATCAAATCAAATGTGCTATCCCATCAATGTCTATTATTACTTCATTCCGAAAACATTGGTGTTATAGGAAGTCCAACAGATAGTGAACATGATGGCTTGAATTACTACTATAGATACATACCTTAAAACTTTCAATAGGATCCTTGACCTCATCCATATTAATTTGACCCTGCAGTTATATACAATGAATATCTAAGTTGACAACAATGGTTTATATAAATGCAAATGATCAAACTACATTCAGAATTTCAGATAGATAAGCAACAAAATGGATCAACAGGTAAATATCAAGACCAAATGACTAGCATTTTAGCAAGAATCAACAGAGATAGTCAAGCTATTGACGAAGACTCATCCATGGACCAAATTCCCACACAGTTAAGGTTGAGCTTAAAAGATAAAGATAAAGATTGATTTTTGCTCCCAAAGAAAAAACAAATGAAGACTGGATTTTGCATTACCTCCAAGGCCTCTATGTAAATTAAAAAATAGAAATTGAATGGGGAAAAGGGTTTGTTGTTCTCCTGCTTCTGTGTTTTCTATCATTCACCAAAAGCAGGCCTTCAATAACCAGTATACATTTCTGGGATCACACCTTCTTCACATAGCCCATATTCTATATATATCTTTGCACAATTTGAAGGATAGGAAGATATTGAGAAAGCTTCGTAAAAGTACACTATTTTTTTAGAGTTTTGTTGTAATTAAAAGTTCTATTCCATATATATCCAAGGACAAGGACTTTTGACTCCATACTACTTATGTTACTTGAAAATTAAAAGTGAAACAACCAAGTGCTGGAATTAACACAGCTCTGACATATAATGATTTGTGTATCTTAAGTGTTGGCACAGAAAACCCCTGCACATGTGAGCAATCAGCTCACCAGCACACTCACACTCTCACTCACGGCTAGAGATAGAAGATGAGAACAGAGCACACACAGCACAAGCACCAGCACGGCAGCACTGAACTGAACTCTGAATGTGTTGCAACTACTCCTACATGGCTGAGATCAGCCACTACAACTAGTGGCCTATTGCCATACTTCAGCAGTAGTTAGCAGAGCTGACCGATTGCCAACTCTACTGCTGCAGCAAAACAGAAGAGAGGGGCAGCAGCAGATTACCTTACAGTAAGTGCATTCTCATTGTAATATGGAAAGAAAATAAGAACAAAAAAAAAAAAAACAGACAAACAGCATATGAGCATAACTCAGGCAGAAGGTGGCAGCGGCACTAAGCAATTACAACATAAACATGGGACCACAGAATATTTCCACATCACATGATCTCTAGGGTTCGTTAGGTTTGCAAATCATGTGCAACTGTGCATATTCTTCATCAAGAATTAAGGGCAGACCCAGTGCCGGAGACTCCCACATGAGTGGGGTCTGGGGAAGGGAAAAACCGAGGCAAGCCTTCCCCCCGCAAAATCTGCGGAGAGGCACCTTCATCAAGAATTAAGTAAAAAAAAGGTTTAGTCATACTCTGCACCTTAAATAACTCAAGGAACTTGGGAATATCTTTTGCAGATTCCGGTGAGTTCATCTTTTTTTCCTTGCTTCTCAGATAGGTTCTTCAAGAGGTCTTTAACACCTGCATGACAACATTGTGAGTACATTGAATGAATCTGTATACTGGCTTCTAAGTAGCCCATAGTTATCTAGGTTACTCTTGCCTACAGACTACAGCTACATAAGCACAAGGGGGTGACGAGCTACAGGAATTTTGTCTTCCCTTTTAAATGCAAGATTGTAATTGGTGACCAAACAGTTGGTTTCTTGTTCATGACCTGCTTCACCAACTAAATATCAATTGCAGGAAGCTTGTTGTACATCACAACAGATCAATTCACAAACCAGCATTATTTAGTATGATTCCATGGTTCCATCCTTAGGAGTGAAGCAAATACAGATCATTTTTGGTGAGTCTATCTAGTGGACCTCAGCATATGATCATCTAAATTAATAGTGGGAACATGAGACAAACTAATATTATTCGATCCAACATACCTGTATTTATAAGAGTGAGGCCTACTTTTGATTGGTACAAAGCCCTCATGGACAATACAATTTTTCCATCAATAACTTCTTCGACTATCCTCTTTGTTCGCCGGTCAAAAACCTTATATCACAGCATTGATTTAATGAAGGGCACAATACAACTAACATATCTTGCATCACTCAAAACTTTTAAGTTGATCTACCATATGCAACAACTTAACACACCAGAATATGTGAAGCTGTAGAGCCAGAGCGCAAACCAACATCGTATGTGGAGTAATGTGCCCATTCACTGAGCTTGAACATCCACCTGCAGATGACAACTATGTGACTATAGTATAAATTGCTCATATTTTCATGATATTTCATAATAAACAAGATAAAATGGTAGAAATAAGACTAGACACATCAATAAATGAAGCATCTTACCCATAAGAAGCCTGCTTGTCAGTTAGAAATCCACCAGTCATAATCTGATTACCAGTTCCCTCATCAAAGCAAAGTGTCATATGTATCATATCATTTATGTTATCATATTTCCCAAGATCTTCACCACAGACAGGGCAGTTACTTATAAGTGGTTCTCTGAAAAAAGAGGGCAGCATAATCAATGATACTGCTATACTTATGAGATAAGCAATAATTAATTTCAAAACATAACAAAATACAAAGTAGCAAATTGTTACTTTTCTTGTTGATCAGCCAGTAGGGCTGCCAGTTCATCTATGTCAACTATGCCATCACGATTTGTATCTGCTTGACGGAAAAGCTCTTCAATCTAATGTATGAAAGAAATTAATAAGATGCACAAACAGAAGGGACTGAATACAGGGAACATACTCTCCAAGAAAATGGAATACAGTCTAACCTTTGCAACTGCTAATTTATTACCAAAAGCTTTCATCAAGTCCGAGAACTCAGATAAGGAAAGTGTTCCGTCTTCATCATAGTCCTGTTGCAGTGCGGGAAATGTTATGTCGTGGAGGGTGGAACACAAAGAAATAAAGGCAACACACGCAAAAGGAAATTGACGAGCATCATATTCGAAAGAATTCAGTAACATTGTGATCACTGGGCATTAAAGAATATTGTCTTTGAGTCGGACACTTGGTAAAAGCAACAGCAACAACAAAATTAGACGAGGTGCAACTGCAGTAAATAAGGCATATTATAATACAACTATACAAGCACACTCATTGCAGAGCATTGTCTTTTAGTGCACCAAGTCCTAAATGCTTTTTTAACACAAAAATCATCAGTCCAGGGCATCCCAATAAATGTTTCTTTCAATTCTGCTGGAACTCTACCTCAGTTCTTAGTTTAACTGCTGCAGTACCAATGCACTCACTTGTTACAGCTATAAGCTATTAATATGATTCACATCTAAATATCACGAGCACACAATTATTAAAAATAGCATGAAAAACGTTGGCATGCTCCCAAAGTTCGGCTAGGCGGCGATTACTCAGCGACTACGCGCGCCTAGTCGCTGGGCGAAGCCCGTCGCCGCGACTAGGGCCCTAGTCGCGCATCGCGGCGCTAGGCGGTGCTAGGCGGCACGGAGGCGGCGCTAGGCGGCGCGCTAGGCGGGCGCGGACGCGGCGCGTAGGCGCGCGAGCTCGAGGGTGGCTCCGATTTGGCGCCAAATCGTAGCGCGGGAGGAATTCCCGCGCGGCCAGGCCCGCGCGCGGCCACGAGACCCAGGCGCGGGAGGCTAATGGAGCGCGGCACCCGCTCCTCCCCTGCTCCCCGCCGGTCCTGCTCCTCCCGCCGGGCGAGGTCCATCCCGCCGGACGACCTCCTCCCCGCCGGTCCTGCTCCTCCCCTGCTCGTCCAAGCTCGTCCCCGACTCGCGCGCCGCCGGTCCTGCTCGTCGTCTACTCGTCGCCGCCGTCCTGCTCGTCCTCGACTGGAACCCCTCCCCGCCAGCCACCCCAAGTCCCCAAGGTGAGCTCCCTTCCCTCCCATGCTCCTCTCCCCTCCCATGCCGGCAGCTCCTCCCCTGCTCATCTCCCCTGTTCCATTTCTGTCACCAATCTTCACCTTCATGATTGTGGGTCTGAACCAATGTGTCTGAGTTGCATTGTTGAACTATTGCGTATCATGTATATGCACATGCAGTTCTGCTTCTGCAAGATTTGTATGCTTGGGTACAAAATGTGGTAAATTTACCTTAGGTACTACAATAAGAAATCAAAATGATTTTGTGAAAATCATGAGTATGACATAAAAATTTCTGGGAAATTAGGATCCAGCTAGTGGATCTATGTATATGTCATGAATGGATATGATTTACCAGTGCATTGTTGTCATTTTACTTATAACAAGTATATATTTGTTGCTGCCATAAAAATAAAGTTGGATTCTGAGAAGTATGACTGAACTCTTGAATTTGTTACTTATAACAAGTATGACTGAACTCTTGAATTTGAATGTAGGATGTCGACAGAACAAGGTTTTTCTGCACCAGATGCAACAGGAACTGAGGCAACTAATCTCCTGAAAAGGAACTCAGATGATGTTGGATGGGAATATGGTGTTCTTGTTGATGCTAGCAACAAGGACAAGGTGAAGTGCAAGCTCTGTGACAAGGAGATGAGAGGAGGGATTCATAGGTTGAAGGAGCATTTGGCTCATGAAGGAAAGAATGTGAAGAAATGCACAGCAAGAACACCACAGGCTATGGAGGCTAAAGAGAAGTGCAAGAAGGCACTAGCTGATGCAAAAAGGAAGAGGGAGGAGAAGACTGTTCGTCAGCTAGAAATTAGAGAGGAAGTTCATGTATCTAGGGTTGGAACAGATTCAAATGAAGTCACCTGTGTTGGAAGTTCAGAGCCCCACAAATTAGGACCCATTGACAAATGGACACGTGCTATTGATACTAAAGCTACCAAGTCTGATTATTTGAAGCAACAACAGCTGAACAAGGAACTTTGGAAAGAAAGAACCAATGAGGTGAATAAGTACATTGCAAGATGGGCCTATACACATGGTAAATTGCTAGTATACTATGCTGTTTTTACATTTCAAAGTTCATTAGATGTTGTTTTCCTGTACTGAACACTAATTATGCTTCTTTCAATGTTGTGTTGGCATGAATTGCTTTCAATGCATGTGATAATGATGAGTTCAAGCAAATGTGCGAAGCAATTGGATAGTTTGGTCCAGGACTTGTACCTCCAACTCAGGATGCACTGCGAGGGAAGTTGCTGGAAGAAGAATATGAAAGAACCAAGAGTTTGCTGCAGGAGCGTGAAGCCGAGAAGATGAAAAATGGATGTTCTATTATGACTAATGCTTGGTCAGATAGGAAGAGGAGAAGCATAATGAATCTGTGCACCAATTGTGCTGATGGAACCTCCTTCATCAGCTCTAAGGAGATGTCACATGTCTCACATACCAGTGAGGTCATCTTTGATCTTGTGGACAAAACAATTGAAGAGATTGGTCCAGACAATGTGGTGCAAGTAGTGACTGACAATGCCTCTAACAACATGGGAGCAAAGAGGCTATTGGAAGAGAAGAGACCACACATATTTTGGACCTCTTGTGCAGCTCACACAATCAACCTTATGCTCCAAGGAATTGGCAACATGACTCGGTTCAAGAAAGTGGTTGACCAAGCAAAGGCATTTACCATATTTGTCTATGGCCACACAAGGACATTGGAGTGCTTGAGATACTTCACAGAGGGGAAAGAGGTAGTGAGGCCAGGAGTGACTAGGTTTGCTTCAAACTTTCTCACTTTGAGTAGCATGCAAGAGAAGAAGGACCAGTTAAGGAAGATGGTGATTCATAGTAGGTGGGACTCATTGAATGATGTGAAATCAAAGAAAGGAAGAGAGGCAACAGCAACTATATTGAGTCCAAGCTTTTGGAAGGATGTGAAGCTAACATTGACTGTTTTTGAGCCATTGGTCAAAGTCCTCCGTTTGGTTGATGGGGATGTGAGGCCATCCATGGGTTTCCTTTATGGAGAACTACTAAAGGCAAAGAGACAGATCAAAGAGGCCTTTGGAAATGTTGAGGCTCGGTTCAAGGATGTAATAGCTGTTATTGACAAGAAGATGAATGGAAGACTTGATTCTCCATTACATTTGACAGCCTATTTGTTGAATCCTCACTATAGCTATAGTGACCCATCAATCTTTGATCAGCCCAAAATATCAGAAGGGTTTATAGCTTGTGTTGAGAAATTTTATTATCATGATGAGGACATGCAGCATCAGGCTGCCAACATTGAACTAAAGAAGTTTCAGAATAGAGAAGGACCCTTTAGCAAGAAGCTTGCTAAGAATTTTGAAAACTTTGATTACAACCCAGGTAGAGGTACTTCCTATAAGCTTGCATGGCTCATGGTTGTTTGTTGTTTGCTGTTTTCTAAACTAATATAGGTGTTTTTTTTATTTCAGCATCATGGTGGAGACTGTATGGATATGAAACACCAGCTTTACAGAAGATGGCTACAAGGATCCTATCTTTGACATCAAGCTCTTCTGGTTGTGAAAGAAATTGAAGTGGGTTTGAAGGGGTTAGTACCTATCTATTATGAACATTTCAGTTTCAGCAGCATTACAATTAAATTGTAGAACTGAGAATGCTTTTTTTAAATTGTAGATACACACTAAGAAGAGGAATAGGCTTACTACAACCCGCCTCAACAAGCTCGTGTATATCCAATTCAACTCCAAGCTGCTTAGTAAGAGAGAAAAGATCAAGTCAAACAAAATCACTGATGTTCTCTTGTCTAGTGATACAACTGAAGCTCAAGGTTTTCTCCAAGAGGGTGGGGATGATTGTGCATTAGCTGACTTTAGAAATGGGGAGGAAGATGAGATGGAAGGTACCAGGATACCTTGGTCTGTCATTGGAGAGGCAGTGGGAGCAGATGAACAGCTTGAGCTGCGTAGAAGTGCAAGAGTGAGGGAGCTCTATGAAGGAGAAGAATTTGAGTCTGAAGAAGAAGAGTATGACGATGAGGATGTGAACTACAGTGAAGAAATATGATCTGGACCATCTCCATCTAGTAGTGAAGCCTTTTGTGATGCCCTGGTCTTATGAACTGCAGCTGTGTCACTTTGTGTCTGTGTGTCTTCTTTTGTGATTTGTGAGACCTGAACTAAGAACTATGTGCTTGTGCTGTCCTTTATTTATAAATTGTGTTGTGCACTTGTATTACTGTCCTATCCACTTGTATTGTAATTAACAGCTGCTGATATGGTGTGCTCATGGATGGGAGGCTGCTGAAATCATCCAGATAAGTCACAACTTAGTGTTTTCTATTATTTTTTTTATGAACAGCTAGCTGTCTATTGACTAATTTACTAACTACTAGCTGTCAAAATGTGTTACAGGAGCTAGGAACATGCAAGAAAGCAAGAGTAAGCCAGCTAGGAATCAGATATGTCTACTGGCCCTGTTTTTATACTTACTGTGACTCATATATAGTAGTTATATACATATATATAGTTATATACATAATATATATATAATTTATGGCTATATTGCCAAAACGCCTAGGAAAACGCCTAGGAGCGCCTAGGACCGAGTACTCCCAACTAGGCGCTAGGCAATGGGTCAGCGCCTAGATTCCGCCTAGCGCCTAGCTGAACTTTGCATGCTCCATTCTTCCAATGATGTGATTCGTAAGTAATAATCACATATGAAGACAATCAGTATTAAAAGAATACCACTATAGCTAAGACACGGCGGGCAAAGCTTTGTTCTGTTTCAACAGGGTCCTGCAATGGAATAAATGGACAAAAATAAAATCAGTACATGAACGGTGCTCTGTGGGTTCTGATAAGAAAAGACAAATAATCAAGAACAGTTACTTCGATGTGACAGGAGATGGATATGCTGCCCACGTTAGTATTGGGTGACGATGGGTCCAACAGAGGAAGGTCCTCAGAGTGTTCCTCCAATTCCTGATATGGAAAAATTCAAGTTCAGGAGCATTCCCAACATAATATCTACATTAGAAAAGGAAAAGAAAGCTACTAGTCTTAATCACCAACAAGCGGAAATAGTGTCTCCAACTTAAAAAGACAAAAAAATTCCCTAGGGTCTACTCTAGCTAAATGGTATGCAGCCTACTGGACTGAAGTGGACATGAGCCTCTGTAAAAGAAAATAAGAAATAGCCCGGACAGGGAGACAAATATGATTTAAGGATGAGATGAACAATAGTGTTACCTTAGTAAGCATTTCGAAGAGATCAACTTCGCAGTAACCAACCAAAGTATTCTTTGAAAATCGGTTCGTCTGCAAAGTAGAAGGCATGCAAAGTCACTGTCTATATATTTTAATATTTACTTTACCTCCATCAATAAAAGTTGAAAAGGCACTGTCTATATACTTTAATATAACTTTACTTCCATCAAAAAAAGTTCTTATGAAGCTGTCCAATAATTTGCTTGTTTGGAAGGATGTATGTATATAAATAAAATGATTACATTGTAACAGAAAACCATACAGGTATGCACGTAGACTAGCATGCTTTTAGTTAATGAAAGGGCAGCACTCAACATACTTTTAGTTATTCCAGGGGCCGCATACCTCAAAAACGGAGATACGTGCAATATGAGGTCCATTTGTCTCTACTATAACCTTCTTCTCCTGCAAATTTATCAGCACTATGATAACAATTCTTAAGTAGATGAGGAAGCAATCTTAAATTGACATTTCAGTAGGTTCACAGAGAAAATGTGAGGCTCACTCACCGAGTCCCACAGAGGCCTGTGCGTACTGCAAGAAAAGAAAAAGGTTCACATATTCGAATCGAAACTGGTACTAGTAGTAGGTATTACTGGATAGTAATGTCTCACTACGGTGGTAATAAATGCATTTCAAAAAAAAAAGTACAGACAAAGCCAATTCACAATATGAAATGCATTTCTTAATTAGAAGGAATCAAGGAAGTACAGGCAAAGCCAATTCACAATATGCAGTGGATGGTACTGGTTGTGGTAGTTTTCAGTAAACCCGCGTGGAAGTTAAAATTTACTAAATCGGAGGGCACAGACAGACATTTGAGAGTTACCAATTGGAGGGACACAGCACACAGACATGAGAGTGAGACAGGAATATTCTTGCAGAGGAATGGGATGGAATGAAACCAGGGTACGAGTATTTCTCGAGTAGTAAAGGTAGTGAAAGGAAAGCAAGGAGGACGCACTTGTCGGACGTCTCGGTGCGGTACGTACGCTCGCCGAGCGACAGGCACGCGAAGAACTTGTCCTTGAACTGCATATCCGCCTGCCCCACCAACCGAATCAGAGGATCAAACACGGAGTCAGAGATGCGATACGAATCAAATCCACGGGTTCCGCCTCGGCTGGCCGCGTCGAAGCGGAGCGAAACTTGGTGCTATGCTAAGACATGTGCGTAGCAGCGGAGTTGCAGCGCGCAGCCTACGTACCTTGACTATCCGGATGCGCGCGATGCCGGCGAAGTCTTCGGCGGCGAGGGCCTTGGCGGACGCGGAGTCGTCGCCGGCGCCGCGGCGGCTGTGGAGGCGGTGGCGGAGGCGGCGTCGGAAGCGCGCGAAGCGCGAGGGCAGTACCTCGCCGTCGCCGTCGCCGTCGCCGTCGCTGGCGCAGCCATTGGGCCGCGACGCCGCGTGGCCCATCCGGTTCGGACAAGTTGGTGAAGACGAACCGCGCGCTCGTAGTGGGTGTGGCTCTGTGGGCGTCAGACGAGACGAGACGGCTAGGCAGATGGGGGAGGTTGGAAGAATCGACGCCCGCCCACCAAGGCCAAAGCCGAGTCCCTTTTCACATGCTGACATGCCTCGCTTTCTTTCACCTGGGCAGGCAGGCTTTGTGGGTGTCAATGTCATGCTCCTCCACTGCTGCCTTGGATGGACCATCTCCCTCTAGACTTATGGTACGTTTGGTTGCCACTTCTAAATTTTAGTAGCTGTTCTATCGAATGTTTAGATATATATATATGGAGTATTAAATATAGATTAATTATGAAACTAATTACATAGTTTGCAACTAATTTGGGAGACGAATCTTTTGAACCTAATTAGTCTATGATTTGACAATGGTTTACTACAGTAACCATGTGCTGATGACGGGTTACTTAGGCTTAAAAAATTTGTCTCGTTGAGTACTGACGGATTATGTAATTTGTTTTTTTATTAGTATCCGAACACCTCATGTAACATCCTTCCGATACACCTCCTAAATTTTAGTAGCTAGATCCAAACATAACATGAGTCTGCATTCGACTGGTACGGAGAAAATACTGTTTCCGACTGAATTTTACTGTTTACGATTAATTTTTTTTACAAATTTCTTCGGATTCATCCATATTTCTCCAAATTTCTCAAGTGAACGGGGACTTTGGAGTTTGGAGTTTGTTTTTTTCTGAATGGTAATCGGCCGCTTCTTGGTGCTGACAATCCAGGACAGCAGCAAAAGTAGACGATGATTTGTGACGTGATGCACGATTATATAAAAAAAATATCAGCAAACCCTTTTCTCGTGCACTTGCATTTGTTCACACTTTTTGCAATGGGAAGCAAAGACCGAGATTAGCTACTATTTTAAGGGTGTGTTTAGTTGGGGAGACGAAAATTTTTAGGTGTCATATCGAATGTGTCGGAAGGATATCGAAAGGAGTTTTTGATACTAATAAAAAAACAAATTACAGAACCCATCAGAAAACTACGAGACGAATCTAATGATACTAATTAATCGGGCATTAGCACATGTGGGGTTACTGTAGCACTTAAGGCTTTTTATGGACTAATTAGGTTTAAAAGATTCGTCTCGCGATTTTGTCGAGAACTGTGCAATTAGTTTTTTTTCATCTACATTTAGTACTCCATGCATATGTCCTAACATGTCCTTTTACTGTAGGAGGCAAAAAAAAATTTGAAACTAAACACACCCTAAGCATATACTCCCTCCGTCCCAGAATATATGTCTTTCTCACTTTCCGAGAAACAACTTTAACAAAATATATATTAAAAAATATTATTATTTATGATACATAATTAGCATCATTGGAAAGATCTTTGAATCTAGTTTTTTAACAAATTTATTTAGAGACACAAATATTGTACATATTTTCTACAAATCAAGTCAAACTTATGGCACGAAAACCGGAAACGACAAATAAATTGGGACAGAGGGAGTATGCACATGCTGGCAAAGCATAGTAGCTGGAGTTGAAAGGAGGTGTCTTTTCACATGTTTATTTATGGTTCAAATTCTTACGAGTTAAGGAACCGAAAATGCAAGCCTTCTCGTCCCAAGAATACAGGCATGATTTTTTTTTGCTACAAACAAAAACAATAAAAGCAATGAGCAACAAGTCTAAGGTAGACTAGTAGAGTAGGCATACAAGGAAAAGTCAAAGTCACTGTTTATTTCGGCGACGGCGGTGCGTTTCAGCCAAATAAGCCAGAAAAGCCCGCCAAACACACAGTGACCGCCGGCTCATCACAATCGCGCATCTGCGTTGTAGTATCGCCAACAGTGTTGTTCGAAACACGACCTCATACCGGCGATTTGAAAAACGTGACTCGTTGTCGGGGATCAATACTAGGGTACCCGAAGAGGAGGAGCTAATGACCATCAACATTGATTCATCCGAGCAGTCAAGAGCGCGACTACAGCTCCAACCGACCTCCAGGCGTGCAAGCTTCGCCTCGCCCGACCCCGAGGCCGCAGGCTCCGCCTGCCCGATCCCAAGGCCACGGGCTCCGCCTCACCCGACCTCTGGGGGCGGGCTCCGCCTCGCCCGACCCTTAGGTTCGTGCTCCGCCTCGCCCGACCTCTGGGGTCGGGCTCCGTCTCGCTCGACGAAGACCCATACCGCTGTCAACCACTTCAGGTCCAAGCGTATGGGCCTGAGTCAAAACTCTGACACCAAGGAAGAGGCCGGCATGCCCCGATGTAACCCGCGGCCATGACGGACCATACCTAAGGATTCACATCAGGAACAGCGTCGGGCGTACCGGTGATATTCTGTCTAACCCTCGTACGAACGCTGACAGGCGCGTCAGCTCACCACGACGTTCGCTATGATGGAATGGAACGCCATGACCGGCAGATGACGCCTGTGCATAGCGCCAGTGACGGATAGGGCCGCGGCGTGGAGCTGTCCCTATTGACATCTACATGGGTCGACAGGACTCACATGAAGGACAAGAAGGACCTGATGATCCTAAAGGCCTTCCTCTCTCCCTCTCAGTCTTCTTTTTTCCTCCACTGTAACCCGTGCTTTCCCTTGGCCTATAAAAGATAAAGCAGGGCGTCTCATAGAAGGGATCGACCCATCGAGGACCGATCTGATCCGACCCCGAACTGATTAGATCTAGACACACACAAGAGCAGCAACCGAGCTCTTAGCACCCTTTCACTAGAGACTTAGGACATGTCCCTCTCTCACCCGTTTGTAACCCCTACTACAAACTTTCGGTGCTAGTAACACGAGCAGCAGCGACGAACTGGACGTAAGAACATTCTACCCAAACATATCAGTCTTCCAGAATTTGCTAAGTTCAGTGGTTAAGATATTACAAGTACAATAGAACATGTCAGTCGGCATCTTACTCAGTTGGGTGAAGCATCCATTGAAGAAGCCCATCGAGTTCGTTTCTTCTCTTTGTCCCTGTCAGGCCCAACTTTTACCTGGTTTTCATCGTTACCAATTAATTCTATTACCAATTAGACTGACATGAAGAAAAATTTTCATACATATTTCTATATTGGGACAGGAGAAAGGAAAATCACAGATTTGACAACCATAAGGCAAAAAATTAATGAATCGGGTGCTGAGTTTCTTCAGAGGTTCCGAGAAACAAAAATTTTGTGCTTCTCATTAAATCTAACTGATGTTCAGTTAACTACTTTGGTTGTTCAAGGAATGTTGCCAACATAGAGAGAAAAACTGCTTGGGCAAGAGTTTGACAATTTAGGTCAGTTGGCTCAACGGATGGCAGCACTTAATAGCCAATTTTAGAATATGCGCAGAGATACCCGATTCTAAAAGAATGCCGCAATTGCTAAAGCTTATAATCCATATTTAGTTGATGATGATGGTGAGGATGATGAAGAAGAGATGGTTCCAAATCCTTGGAGAAAAGGAGTTGAAGAAAGTTATGGTTTTGACGTCATAAAATCAGACAAACTCTTTGATTTCTTGCTTGAGAAATGACAGATCAAATTGCCCGCCAATCATGTTATATTACCTCCTAATCAGTTGAAGAATAAGAAGTTCTACAAATTTTATAACACTACTTCTTATTCTACTAATGAGTGCAGAATTTTTCGATAACATATACAGAGGGCTATTCAGTAAGGGAAGCTTAAATTTGATACACATTGGAAGATAAAAGTTGATGATAATCCTTTCCCAAAAGATCAGAATATGGTTGATGCTAAGTTGCTTAAAGGAAAGACTAAAGTTCTAACATCAACTAGGGCAAAAGAAACTGGAACAGTTGATCTAGAGATATAAATGTCAGCTGATGAATATAGAGAAGTTAAAAGGCGTCATGACCAATAGAAGAGCCGATATGAGCAATGAGAGATGTCAAGAAATGGGACGATGAGGCCGCATGTTACATCTTGAATCTTGTTGAATAAATGGCAACGATAGAAAGAAAGGGATTATCAGTGTTGGTTGGAAGAGAAAGAATATCAGCGTCAACAAGAAGAATAGAGGCATGAAAGAGAACAAGCTGAATTATATTGGAATTGTCCTTTTTTAGACATTGTTAGAATAAAGGTTTGAAATTGCCTACTAGAAATAATTACCTAGAGTGTAGTGAACAATATTGGGAGTTTAGGCAATCTTAAGCCAACCGCCAGTCTATCCATGCTCGAATTATGTCTCATCATGATAATATGGATCGACGCTTAAAAATAGAAGTGTTCATGATCGGCTTGGGAAGCGAGTTGTTAATCAAAATTGGGCTGATTATGAAGAAGAAGGTGATGAGGAAGAGCATGTTTGGCAGAAAGGGCAATGGTGTCCAGGAGGTTTAACAAGAAGTCAGAAAAGAAGAGTACAATGCTTAAGGAATAGAGAGCTAGAACAGGCTCAGAAATCTGGTAAACCTCAAATATGGCGTGATAAACAAACAGCCGATAAAGGTCAACCATCGGCTAATATTCAAATGACTTTTCTTTTGCCGTTAGAATTTAGAGCTCCAGCAGATCAAGAAGTCTATTCAGATTTTGATGAATCAGAATATAAGGAGATGGTTGCCAAATTGATAGTGATATAGCAAGCTATATTTGATAAGCCAGTCAAGCATCGGCACTTGAAGGCTTTATATGTGAAAGGTTTCATTAATGAAAAGCCGATGAGCAAAATATTGGTGGATGGAGGTGCTTCTATTAATCTTATGCCTTATACTACTTTTCGCAAACTTGGTAAGTGACCAGGAGATTTGATTGAGACTGACATGATGCTTAAGAATTTTGGAGGTAACACATCCAAGACCAGGGGGCAATAAACGTTGAATTGACAATTGAAAGTAAAACTTTGCTCACTACATTCTTTGTCATTGATGAAAAGAGTTCACACAGTTTACTCATTGGTCGTGATTAGATTCATGTAAATTATTGTGTACCATCGACTATGCATCAATGCTTGATTCAATGGCAAGGAGATGATGTTGAGTTGGTTCATGCTGATGATTCTATGAGTATAGCAACAGCTGACCCAATGCACTAGGAACTATAAGATTTTGAGTGTTTTTCTAGCAAGCGATGGGAAGGAGGCTTTATGAAGATCAATGATGAAAGCCAATAGTCGGTCCAAGCAGTCAGCTCTGAGAGTTTGTTTTAATGGATAATCTAATAGATGGTACAAATGGTAAACTAGGACATGGCTTTACGTCGGCCGATAAATTAGAGGGGATAGATATTGGTCCTAGAGATAGGCCTAGGGCGATGTATGTAAGTGCTAAGTTGGATCCTGAGTATAAGTGAGAGTTGGTAGATTTATTAAAAGAATTTAAGGATTGTTTTGCTTGGGAATATTATAAGATGCCTGGTCTAGATGGATCAATTGTTGAACATCGGTTGACGATCAAACCTGGATATTGACCATTTAAACAAGCTCCGAGGAGATTTAACCCAAATATTCTTGATGATATAAAAAAGGAGATTGACAGATTACTAGAAGCAAAATTTATCCGACCGTGCCGTTATACGGAGTGGATATCGAGTGTTGTTCCTGTGTATAAGAAAAATGGGAAGTTAAGAGTTTGCATCGATTTTAGAGATTTGAACAAGACTACACCCATGGATGGTTATCCGATGCCAATAGCCGATATGTTGGTAGATGCAGCAGTCGAGCACAAGGTTATTAGTTTTATGGACAGCAATGTAGGATATAATTAAATTTTTATGGCTGAGGAAGATGTAGCAAAAACAATTTTTAGGTGCCCTAGCGTAATTAGCTTATTTGAATGGGTTGTGATGACTTTTGGTTTGAAGAATGCTGGTGCAACTTATCAGAGGGCAGTGAATTATATTTTTCATAACTTGATCGGTAGAATTGTTGAAATCTACATTGATGATGTGGTGGTGAAATCTAAAGAGTACAAAGAACATCTAGCTAAT
The DNA here is from genome assembly GCF_019320115.1 of Miscanthus floridulus. Classification (NCBI taxonomy): domain Eukaryota; kingdom Viridiplantae; phylum Streptophyta; class Magnoliopsida; order Poales; family Poaceae; genus Miscanthus; species Miscanthus floridulus. Next base: position 141,261,479 of record NC_089585.1, read on the forward strand.
TTGCGGGAGACTTTAGAGTGCACAAGAAAATATGGTTTAAAGATGAATCCTAATAAGTGTGCCTTTAGGATATCAGCTGGACAATTTTTGTGTTTTATAATCCATGAGAGAGAAATTAAAATTGGTCAAAAAAGTATGAAAGCAATGGATGAGACAGTACCTCTGACTACTAAAACAGAGGTACAATCCTTGCTTAGTAAGATTAATTTTATTAGAAGGTTTATTTCAAATATGTCAGAAATGGTTTTGCCATTTTCTCATTTGTTGAAGTTGAAAATGTCAAGAATTTAAATGGGGTGGCGTACAACAAAAGGCGTTTGAGGATATAAAAGAATATACAAAGTGTCCACTTGTGCTAGTCCCTCCTCAGTAAGGTAAACCTTTTAAGTTGTACATGTCAGCCGATAGCCAAACAATTGGATCGGCCTTAATACAAGAGTTTGAAGGAAAAGAACGAGTTATTTTCTATTTAAGTAGAAGGCTTTTGGATCCAGAAACAAGATATTCTCCTATAGAAAAGGTATGCTTATGCTTATGCTTATATTTGTCTTGCACTAAGTTGTGGTATTACTTGTTATCGGCTGAGTGTACAGTTATTTCTAAGGCTGATGTGATCAAGCACATGCTGTCAGTGCCAATATTAAATGGGAGAATGGGAAAGTGGATTCTTGCATTATCGGAATTTGATTTGAGGTACGAATCGGCTAAAGCAGTCAAGGAGCAAGTAATAGCCGATTTTATTATTCGGCATTATAAACCAAGTATTGGCTATATAGAACTGATACCTTGAACATTATTCTTTGATGGATAATCATGTAAGCAAGGTGGTGGTATTGGCATTGTTATTATTTTACCTCAGGGGGCAAGTTTTGAGTTTGTTTTTCCAATTAAACTAATGACTACCAACAATCAAGCAGAATATGAAGGTATTCTTAAGGGGCTTCAACTTCTTCATGAAGTAAAGACCGAGTCATTTGAAGTATTTAGAGATTCACAGTTAGTTATTAATTAGTTAATCGACCTATATGAATGTAAAGATGATATTTTGAGGGGATACTATGATGAATGCCAGAGGTTACTCAAGGAGTTTCCCCATATTTCTCTCTAGCATATTCCAAGAGCACAGAATCAAGAGGCTAATCGGTTAGCTCAGAGTGTGTTAGGTTATCAAGTGTTTCAAGAGATCTTAAGTAGTGAAACCTTGACTAATGATTAGAGAATTGAAATAGTTGATTACTTTAAGAATCCATCATAGAAGGTTACTAGAAAATTAAGGTATAAATATACTAAGTATGTTTTGTTAGATGATCAGCTATATTACAAGATAGTCGATAGGGTGTTGCTTAAATGCTTAAATCAAGAGGAAGCTAAAGTGTTGATGGGTGAAGTATATGAAGGGATATGTAGAGCTCAACAATCGACTTATAAGATGAAATGGATTATTCACAGATTTGGATAGTTTTGGCCAATAATACTAGAAGATTGTTTTGAATATTACAAGGGGTGTCAGGATTGTCAATGTTTTGGTAATATTTAGAAATCGCCTACATCGGTTATGAATCCAATAATTAAACCATAGCCATTTCGAGGTTGGGGAATTGATTTAATTGGCCAGATTTTTCCACCTTCAAGTAAAGGACATAAGTTTATATTGGTAGCAACAGATTACTTTACCAAGTGGGTTGAGGCAATTCCTTTAAAGATGATAACCTCAAATAATATGGTTGATTTTATCAAGGAACATATTGTGTATCATTTTAAAATTCCTCAAACTATTACTACTAATCAGGGGACAATGTTCACATCAGAAGAGTTCAGAGATTTTGCTACCAGTACGAGAATTAAGTTATTAAATTCTTCTTACTATGCTCAGGCTAATGGCCAGGCAAAGGCGTCTAATCAAATTATGATTAAGTTGATTAAGAAGAAAATTGAGGGGCAATCAAGTAAGTGGCACTTAATACTCAATGAGGCATTGTAGGCATATATGATGGCTTGCCATGGATCGATTAAATCATCACCTTATGAGTTAGTATATAGGCATAATGCAGTTCTTCCTTGGGAAATCTAGACTGGATCAAGACGTGTTATATTACAGAATGATTTGACAGTTGAAGTCTACAATAATCTAATGATGGATGATTTAAGTTGTCATTGGCTGCGTGCTCTTGAGGGTTGCAAGGTATTAATGCCAATAAGTTAAGGGTTGCAAGGTATTATAACAAAAAAGTCAAGAACAAGCAGTTGGTGAAGGAGAATTAGTCTTAAAAGTAAAATTGCCGATTAGGTCTAAGGACAACAAGTTTGGCAAATAGTCATCTAATTAGGAAGGTCCTTATCAGATTAGTCATTGTGCGCCTAGCAATGCTTACATTTTGGAAACGCTAGAAGGGAGAGAAAAATTTGATAGAGCGATCAATAGAAAATATCTAAAGAAGTATTATCCTAGCGTCTGGGTTAATGCTTGATAGCCGATTTGTTAGTCGTCGGCTCTAATAGCCGGTACCAGAAAGGTATCATCTTTAATTTAAAAATTAACCCAGAGGGGTGAAAGCTGATACAATGTGTATCGCCTATAGAGCAAAAACAAACGTAAAGACAATCCACATAACATTATGGCAGTCTCAAGGACGAGTTCATAAAGAAGGCAGAACTAATTCATTGTCTTTGTTTTCATCATAAGGCAGCCAAGTCAAGATGTTTGCATCAAATCCTCTATAGAATTTCTTAAAGAGATGGCCTACATCAACAGCAATTGTTATTGTTGATGCAGCTTCACCATAATTCATGCACTGTCGAGTTCTTCCTTCTTTTCCTTTGTAATCTTTAGCAAAGTTAGAAGAAGGAAAACTCAGATTTCTGAGATCGGGTCTTACAATCTTGTGCATATACAGGTTCAGTCATAGTTGTATGAACCACCAAGGGCCACTAATAGTATGCAATGGTTTATTCTTTAGCAACTGGACAGCTACCTGGTGCATCAGATGATAAGCAGATTCTAGCAGGTATTTTTCAAGAGGGATTTCATTGTCAGCTGCTACACGCTCTGGCAAGTATTTATGATTGAAAGTTGAACCACAGAATGATCCACAAAAGATGAATCTTTCTAGCCATATGTTCAAGAAAGCTACATGTTCCCTTTCGGCAACAGTTGATCTATCTCTAATGTGGTTCAGAATGTAGCTTGCCCATCCTGTGTAGTCTGATATTTTGGCTAATTTCTTGGATCCAACACTTAAGAAGTCATAAGGTTGCATTGATCCTGTTATTCTAAGGCCGGTCAACATATAAACATCGACCAAAGTGATGGTCATTGGACCACGACAAAAAACGAAAACATTTAAGGTGTTGGACCAGAAGTAAGATGCAGAAATCAGAAGTGAATCATTTCTCTCCATTCTAGACAGTGAGAGTGTCAAGCATTGATTCAAGTCATAAATCTCCCAATTTCTAGCCTTTTCCTCTGATACCCTACGAAATCAATCTCTCCATTCCTTAGGCATTTTAGGCTAATTTTTGAAGGAAGTTTTGGTGTTCTAGGAGGACAAATCTACTATAGATTGTTTGAAGGAGATTCAGTTGGTTTCTTGACTGATAAAGTCAGATGGATCAGGGTCACCCATAGGCCTAAGATAATAGACAATGGGAACAATAACCGATGGAATTAAAATTTTATTCCTTATTTCCTAGAAACTAGATAGAATAAATTTGAGAAAAAAGGAAATACAGGGTAACGGCTAATATTTAGAAGACGAGAACTTGAAAGCATACCTCAGGGACGTGGTCGTTGGTCACCATTATAGCCAAAATGGATCTGAATATGAGGAAGGTTACTTGAATAACAGATTGATAGAGCAGAGGATTTGCTAGGGTTATGGCCTTGGCGATGGCGGCTTTGGTTGTTGAGGCTTGCTCGAGAAAGAAGGGGAAAGCGAATAAGCCGAGTGAGTGGAAAATGATACTGTTGGGATATCTTATAAAATTTAGACCGAGAAATCAGGAGTCACGCGTATATTTTGGAATAAATGATTGCGACACGGTGAGCAGGTAAATAGAAATTTTGGAATAAAATCATTTTTATCCCAAAATTGGGGGATATGTGTTTACACCAAAATTTAGAAAGAAGAAAGCAGGAACTCAAAGCTTCTAAGATTATATCATCAAGGAATCGATCAGATGTGAATCGATATCAGCTGGTTTTGATGCAATGTCCGAATCAGCTATTTTATAGATGACGTCAGCAGACAACCTCAATGGACTACGTACGGATGGCGTCGAGGGGAAATATGTCAGACTCTACAAAAAGGAAAAAATTAGGGTCCAAGTTATTTTTAAGTTAGGAATATTTTCTTTTGTTTCAAGAATTGTAATGAGTTGTATTTGAGTAGGATTCATATTTAGGTTCTAGGTATAAATATTGGACCTCGGTTATTGTACAAAAAATATGGATAATCAATCAACACAATCACTTTTTCTGGCTTCACGCCAACCCTTAGGAGTAGGAGTACTGTAGAAACTCGAAGAGTTCTTCAACAAGCAGGGCTACATCGACTAATCGACCTCCGACTTATCTGTGAGTATCGTCATGACTTGTATTATGCTTGTAAAGCTGTATTAGCTGATTGATGTTTTACAAGCCACAATATAAGTTAGTTATCGATCTGTATCGTTATTCGTAAGGCTGCATCAGCTGATTGATATCTTGTGAATCATAATATAGATCAAAGTTATCGATTTTGTGTTAAATAACTTGTTTAATACAATATCCCCAGTTATTGAATCTATTAAGATTAGTAAGGTTTTTCTTGTTGTTTTTGGTTGATTCATCAGTTATCGATCTTGTTATAATTAATGTTTTATTAATTATAACAAATCACCTGATTGAGATAGAGATAGATCGGCATCATATCATCTTAATTGGTCGCCCTTTGGTCTAGTCACGCTTTAAATCTCATAATTGACGACTTAATTCCGCAAGATCAATTATTTTATCTCTATTCCAATAAAACATAGCATGCATCCAAAGACATGTTTCAATCTTAAATAAACTCACTAGTTAATGAGATCTAATCTAATGATACTGCCATAGCTGCATCGACCCGGTCAAACCTCACTGGTAAGACTTCATATTAGAGATTATCGATTAGTGGTTTTGTTCATGATCGAGATATGTACTCTGTTTGTTTGCTATGCATGCATCGGCTATTTTAGCCGATTTGCTTGTGCTTTCACATATATAGCATGTTTTTTCATGAACCTAACAATATATAGATGGTTTTATAGATTCTTTGGTTTTAGTTTATTATTATTATCATAGCTATATCGATCCGATCGAACCTCACTGTTGATGGTAACAGATTAGATTCAGAGCGTTTGTAGATTCATTTATACTAGACAGTCGATTTGTTCGTATGTTATATCATTTCTCGATAAACTTATCGGCTCAAAGCTTTACACTTGTTATATCCATCTAGCTGGTGATGTTTCTTTATATTACTTATATTTGGGTGTATTGCACTTGTTCTGTCTAGATTAATCAATCATAATAAAACCACTATGACCCATGAGTATAGGTTATTTTGAATTCATACCATCATCATTGATATTAGCCGATAATCTTCGATTCAATGATCCTTGTTTTACTGATATGTTGGATATAAACTATTTAGTCGATAGCCCCATCGAATTGGTTGCTTAGCTGCATATTCGGAACTGTCTGGAGCAACACCGATATGTTCTGCCTTAAACTACTGATAAATTTTTTCTCTCCTTGTCAATTGCAGGTCAAATTGACTGCACGCCTTTGGACTTTCAGAACCGACTGGTCCTGTGTTGAAGCCAAGCAGATCTCCAATCTCATTTCGTTTAGATGGTCTGGCTTGCTGTGTGTTGGTGGTATCGCCACATTTTTGCGCCAACACCGACCCTCTCTCGTGTTGAGACCTAGAAGCTAGGGTTGCGGAAACAAACACTGAGTAAAACTGGTCGGACTGTAAGAAATCTACGTCCTAGCGGCTATGGTATTTTTGCTCACCAGCATGATCAAAGTTTGTTTACCCGCACCCTAAGCTTTACGGTCTTAACGATGGAAAGGGTCAAAATGCACTAATATTTTATATGAAAAGGGGAGAAGGGCTAAAATCTGTTAGCCCATAACGAAATATAAGAGCTTATCCACTTAATACAAGTTCGTTGCCTAGCGTATCTGCCTAACTAATTTCTTAGGGGGGATGATCTCATCCTCTATCTTCATAGGTAAGTCCTATGTCGACGAGTCACACAAGTCGATCGGACGGCTTGGCCGTTGCCGAGAGATGGGTAAGTAGTAGGATGCACCATGCGGGTTATTCCGACTCCATCACGAATGATGGACCTGGATTCCACTCGAACATATCCATTAAGAGCTCCCCAAACCCATCACTCGTGCCATCAAGGTAAGTCCTATGCCAGCGGGTCACCCAAGTCAATCGGACGGTTCGAGCCGCTGCTGAGAGACGTGTCACCCTTAATTTACGCATGTTTTCTCTTATTAATTTCGCTATTAAGCCCCCGACCCCAGCAATGGCAAGGGGTCGAGCCTCACTCGGGGGCTGGCAAGAGTGTCTATTTTGGTAGACATTCTATATGCCTGGCCCTTTCTCAAGCTAAAAACCTAGAGGCAAGGTGTGTGGAAACAAACTCTAAGTAAAATTGGTCGGACTGCAAGAAACCTACGCCCTAGCGGCTACGGTGTTTTTGCTCATCGACGTGATCAGAGTTTTTGTCCCCGCACCCCAAGCTTTAGCCTCCGCCTTCCCAAGAAGGGTTTGGAGGGACCCACCTATGGAATCTCCATTGAGGAGAGGCCAGTAGGTCGCCCAAGTTGATTGGATAGCTCGGGCCACTACCGAGAGACGGGTAAGGAGTAGTAGGATGCCCTAGACGGGCTATGCCGACTCTATCATGAACGATGGACCTGGATCCCACTCGAACATATCCGGTAAGAGCTCCTCGAACCCGTCACTCGAGCCATCAAGGTAACTTTACCAACCCCCATTCTACTTTTCAATGCATGACCATTCATTCATCCATTCTCATGCACTCATTCATACATTCATCACATACATCCAAGCATCACATATGCAATTATTGGATCACAATGCTTCGCGTCGTGTCACAAAGCGGTAATCATCTCATTCGATATGAGCGGTGACTGACTGAGGTTCGAAGGCTAGCCCACGAAGGGCTCGAGGCCACCTTACGTCAAACAGAGCTAGGGGAGAAAACACAGATGAGCCCCAACGGCCTTTGCCCAACGGGCTCAGAAGCGGACAGGGTCATCTTGACCTTCTCATTCGATCCTAACCTCGAGCCAAGCCCATAGAATCTCCATCAAGGAGAGGCCAGCGGGCCACCTGAGTCAGTCTCTGAAATGACTCAGGCATCTACTAGGAGGCAGGTTAAGGAGCAGTGGAATGTCACATGAGGGCTATGTCGACCCTGTCATGAATGATAAACCCGGGTTCCACTCGGACATGCCTGTTAGCAAGCTCTCCGAGCGCGACACTCGAGCCATCAAGGCAAGTGTCATTAGCTCAGCCCCAATGGGGCTCAGGGGCTCGAGCCACCCGACCCCAACTCAGGAATCCGACCGACCGAGGTTTGAAGGCTGGCCCGCAAAGGGCTCGAGGCTGCCTCACATCAAAAAGAGCTAGTAAGAGTGTCTATTTGGTAGATATTCTCTATGCCTGACCCTTTCCGACACTAAAACCTAGAAGCAAGGTGTGCAGAAACAAACTCTGAGTAAAACTGGTCAGACCATAATAAACCTATGCCCTAGCGGCTACGGCATTTTTGCCCACCCACATGATTAGAGTTTTTGTCCCTAGGTCCTGAGCTTTAGCCTCTGCTTTCCCAGGAAGGATTTGGAGGGCCCACCTATGGAATCTCCATCGAGGAGAGGCCAGCAGGTCGCCTAGGTCGATTAGACGGCTTAGGCCGCTGGCGAGAGACCGTTAAGGAGCAGTGGAATGCCACATGAGGGCTATGCCAACCCCATCACAAACAACGGACCTAGATTCCACTCGGACATGCCCGTTAGTGAGCTCAATGAGCGCATCACTTGAGCCATCGAGGCAAGTGACGTTAGCTTAACCCCTCCGATTGCGGAAACCGTGGACAGGGTGACGATCACAAAGACGAGCCAACCCTCGACCGGCCCCCGCTACTTGCGGGTGCTCAAGGAAAGTTGGTCTCGCAAGGAGACCAAATGCGCGATCATAGAACGATGGCTCAGATCCTAGGAAGGGGGTACGTGTGAAAACTAAGGATAATGTTTCTAAAACAAGAGACGCTTTCTCCTACTAGTTGGCTATTCTCTCCTCGATCTTTAGTGACACTCGACTCCCACGACGATAGGGGGTTGGGCCTCACTCAGGGCCTGATAAGCGTATATATATACCCTTTCTGAAATAGTCGCCATGCCCGACCCTTTCTCACAATTAAAACCTAGAGTTTGCGGAAATGAACGTTGAGCAAAATTAGTCGGACTACAAGAAACCTATGCCCCAACGGCTATGACGCTCTTACTTACCAGCGTGACTAGAGTTTTCTCACCTGTACCTCGAACTCTATGGTCTTAATAATAGGAAGGGTCAGAACACATTAAAACCTTTTTACACATAAAAAGGGAAGAGAACAAATTTATTCAAATGAAACAACAAGCTTGTTTGAACAAGATAGAAGGGTCGGAACTTGTCCACTTATTACAAGAACGATCGATCGACCTATCTAACTAACTAGCCCCTCTAGGAGAGAACTATGTCTTCTATCTTATCTGCTAGGTCCTATGAAAGGGGAGTCACTGTCGTCTCCATCTCCTCCAGCTCGTGGACTTCATAGCCGGGCGCGTAGCCATGGCTCATCGCCTCTAGATCGATGTTGTCCCCATAATGAGAATGAGCAATCACGAAGGACGGATTGACCCCGGTGCGAAGGGCACTCCTCTTGAGCTAGCGCACCTGAGCCATGATCTTGATGGCATGAGCCGCGAGCGAGCTGGTCCTCTCTGACCGCACCACCTCGAGGTCGTCGCAGACCACTCCTAGGGCGGTGCTTAGGATATCAAGCTCATCACTCTCTACCTAAAGATTCCTCCTCACCTCGGCGAGATCCATAGCCAGCCCAACAGAAATGCTCTCGACCTCTAGCTTCTAGGTCATCGCACTTTCGAGCGTGGCCTAGAGGGAGCCGACCTTCTACCGCGCGTCATCACGCTCTTGGCAGGCCTGGTCACACTCTCGAAAAGCCTGGTCATGCTCCTTATAAGCTGTGCCATGTTTTGGGCAGAGCCTCTCCTAGGTTTGGAGCAGCTCATCTCGCTCCTTGCGCAGCCGAGCGACCGCCATGGCATCCAGGCTCACCCCCTTCTCTAGGGCCATGAGATTCTCCTTGGCCCCTAGCTCTAGGTCCCTTTCCTTCTCAACCTCAGCCAGAAAGTCAAGGAACCGCTGGTGGGTCGCGACGTCCTTCTAGAGCAACTCATCCCGCTCCTTCCTAACCCTGGCGGCTTCCTCGTCGTCCTTCCACAACCTCGCCAACAGGGCCTCGAACGCTTTCTCGGCCTCATTAGCATCCCGACGGGCCTCGGCCACCCACGACTGAAGATTGTCCACCTCCTCGGCGAGGGGAGTCAGCTCGACCACCCTCTGCTGGGCGGCGACAAGTTGAGTTGTTATCTCCCCACATAGTCGTGCCTCCTCGATGAGGTGGTCCTAGGCCTCCTTCTATTGACAAAGGAACCGAGCCTTCCCCTGACTGTGAGCTATTGAAGGGTCGAGATGGCGGACTAGAGGGGGGTGAATAGTCTTTTCTAAAATTAATCGCATCGGCTAACCGATATAAATACGGAATAAAAACAATCGGTCTAGCCAAGACTACACCCCTCTATATATGTTTACTAGCACCTTGCAAAGATACTAATTATGCAACTAAGGTGCCGGGCTAGCTAGAGCTCTCCTAAACAATTCTAGGAGCAAGGTCACACAAACCTATGCCACTAGTACTTTAAGCAACAAGGGAGCTCCTACACATGCTAGTAAGCAAAAGCACAAAGCCAACTAAGCTCACTAGCAAAGCTCAATAACAAGGCAACCAATGCCTAATTAGAGAGCGCAAATACTTAGCTACACAAACTAAGCAATGTGACTAACAAGATTACTAAAACCAAATTAGCCACTCAAGGGAGCTACTTCTATGCTACACAAGCTAGAAGGTAACTAGTGAGCTACACAAGCTAACTAATTACTAGAGCAACTACACAAGCACAATGTATGTGAAAGTAATTACAAGCTTGTGTAAGGGGGTTGCAAACCAACGGGAAGAACAAAGTTGACACGATGATTTTTCTCCCGAGGTTCACGTGTTTGCCAACACGCTAGTCCCCGTTGAGACAAGCTTCAAGGTTGCCGCCGGTCCTCTTGCTAGTGGTGACTCGCAAGTCACACTCTCCCACGTGGAGTGCTTACCACAAGCTCTAGCACTTGACCCGGCCAGACCACTTGTTGCCCTTCACGTCTCGCTTTACTAGAGTTGCTCTTCGCGGCTCCCGCGGGGCGAGCACAATGCCCCTCACAAAGCTCTTCTCCGGAGCACCGCACAAACTTCTTGCGGGCTTCGACGGAGACCACCACCAAGCCATCTAGGAGGTGGCAACCTCCAAGAGTAATAAGCACCACCGGCTTACAACTCGATCACCTAGTGCCACTCGATGCAACCTCACGATGCAATCGCACTAGAATCGCTCACTCACATAATCGGATGATCACTATCAAGTATGTGTGAGATGAAGGGCTCCTAAGCACTCTCAAGCATGGACACAAAGTCCCCCAAGGTGCTCAGCTCTAGCCATGGCCGAGGGCCACTTCTATTTATAGCCCCAAGGGCTAAACTAGCCGTTACCCCTTCACTGGGCAACGGTCGGGCCGACCGGACGCTCCGGTCGTGTTGACCGGACGCTGGACCTCAGCGTCCGGTCGCCCACAGACAACCACATGTCCAGATTCCAACGGTCACTTGACCTGACCAGACGCAGCAGCTTCAACTGACCGGACGCTGGACCCTCAGCGTCCGGTCGTTTCCAGTAAGCTCCCGAGCATGACCGGACGCGTCCGGTCGAACGTGATCAGACGCAGCACCAGCGTCCGGTCACTCTCCAGCTACTGCAATACTCCACGTCAGCGCGACCGGACACAGGCAGCCAGCGTCCGGTGCATCCAGATCCAGCGTCCGGTCAGTTGACCGACGCCAGCATCTTTGCGACTAACTCGTTCTCACTTCTAACTTCTTCATCCTTGCTCCAAAGAGCCAACCATAAGAACTTGCATCCGACCCAAAACCCATCTCACCCCTGCAAACACCACCTCCTTTGTAAATGTGCCAACACCACCAAGTGTACACCATCATGTGTATGTGTGTTAGCATTTTCACAATCATTTCCCAAAGGATGTTAGCCACTCAACTTGCTACGCCACTCGATCCTAGCGATAATGCAAAGTTAGATCACTCGAGTGGCACTAGATGACCGATATGCAAACAAGTTTGCCCCTCTTGATAGTACGGCCATCTATCCTAAACCCGGTCATAAACTTCTCTACACACCTATGACCGGTGAAATGAAATGCCCTAGGTTATACCTTTGCCTTGCGCATTCCATTCCATCTCCTCCAATGTCGATGCAACACATGCACCAACACGATCAACAATGATATGATCCACTTCATATCATCACATGATCATATTGGTTCATCGATCTTGACTCTACTTGCTCTTCACCATTGCCATCGTCCATCGGCGCCAAGTCTTGCTCAAGCTTCACCGCCACATGGTCCATCACTCCAAAGCCTTCGACTTGCCCTTCACACTTGCAACCGGTCCATCAAGCCAAGTCTTGTCTTGATCTTCTCCACCTTGATCACATGACTCAATGTCATGTCTCATGTGCATTTAAGCTCCTTCATCATCACATGTGTGAGCTTTGCAACATCTCCAAGCCATTTTCACCTTCATGGCATATGTTGCTCATACACATGTACCTGTGGACTAATCACCTGTGTATCTCGCATAAACATAATTAGTCCACCTGGGTTGTCACTCAATTACCAAAACCAACAAGGACCTTTCAGCTATGAGGGACTACAGGAAGATGATGGTCAGAATACAAAAAATAGAAAAAGGAAGATAAGGGCAAGAAGCAGGATCAAGCAATACCTAGCTAGAGGGAACAACAACATCATGCAATGTGCCCATAGCATGGTTCATGGCTTTGATCATGGACGCGATCCCTATGTCGAGGCTCTCTCACTCCAAGCTCTCTGCGGCGTCGTGCAGGGTAAAAAGCGTCGACATCGGATCTCACAGATCTGCCCACTAGAGCAGGGGCTCACCCCACGCGAGTGAGCCACTGCCCATCGATGTTAAGCCCAAGGATGGCTCCCCACCAGCTCCAAGCACCGCCGAGCTCTCTCCCAGCACCATGACTCTCGGGGACCCCTTGGCCGCGTCCCCCTCTGTCCGGCCCACGCCGGGCGCCGTCGCTTGGGCCGCCGATGGCACGGGTCACGTCGGTGCCTTAGGCACTGCTGTGGTTACGCCTAGCTGTGACCCATCTATCATGGCCGCCACCACCTCCACCTGCTTCGATGGTGCCACGATCGTCTATGCCGTGCTCGTCACGGTCAGTGCCATGAGGGCGGTCGTCAGCCCCATCTGTCCTGCCATCAGCAGCAGTATCACGGCCATCACTGGCTGCTCCATGACCTCCAAAGGTGCCCCTTGAGTGCCCTCATCCACCCATCCCGCCAAGGGCACAGGCGCCACCATGCGCAGCACCTGACCGCCCGGTGATGCGGTCACATTGGCGCCACTTCTGCCCGAAATGGGCACGATGCTAGTCAATAGTTGCCGCCTCAATTGGAGGGCAATGCTCTTCTTCGGCGCCAGCGCTAAAGAATTCTGCTGCCTGTCGATGCTATAAGGGACAAAAGACATAAGTCATGATGAAATCCGACTAAAATAGGAAAAAACAGAGGAAGTAATAACTCACCTCAGTGCTGTGGGTGGTAGATGCATTTGGGGGGTGAACCCTCCGACCTCGCTCTGCCTTGTCAGAACGAGTCCATTTCAAGCCCGCCCCTGCTCCTGGGCAGAGGGGCTTGCTCCCCTTGGCTCTTGGGGCGCAATGGCGGAGCCGCCCGCCTTCGCTGGCACCTCAATCGCAACGGTAGAGCCACCCGCCCCTGTTGGCTCTTGGGGCAGGCCGACGGTACGGCCTGCCTTCGCTGGCTCCCCAGACGTACCCTCCCCTCCATGGAATGAGGAGGGTCCCGATGCCTGTAAGGATGAACCGATACCTACCAGCATATCCTCGTTGTCTAGGTTGTCCCACTTGATATCGTCGGCTACCTCGTCATCGTCGCCATCATCATCATCATCATCATCATCATCATCATCGCTGTCGGTGTCCTCCACTCATTCACGAGCCTGCAGCTTCCGCTGCTTCTTCCTCTTCTTGTCCTCCTTCACCTTCCTCAGCTGCTCGCCCTCGGCGTGATTTGCCGTCCTCATGGCCGAATCCCTTGGCAACGGCACCGGGTGATCCATGAGGATGAGATCCCTCGGCTGGTCTCGCCCCTCTCAAAGTTAGTATCAAGGGTCAGGAAATCAATTGAAGAGAACGTAAGAGAAAGGGAAACTTATGAAGATGACGTAGCCTAGCTCCGGTCACATTGGAGGATGTCCTAGCACTAGGTAAACGAAGTTGAGGGCAGCACCCGCGTCATCCCACAAAGCCTCCGTTGCCTCCTTGATGCGTTGCGTGATCTCAGAGTTGGGAAGCATCCCCTCGGCGAGCGCCATTTCATCAAACGATGCCTCGAGCGCCATAGCATACAGCGGGAGCACGCGTGCGTAATCAACGATGTCACCCTCCTTGCGTCATAAGCCCCGATGACACTCGACCCCTTCAGGCCATTCTCCTTCAAGATGTGGATGGCGGCGATGTGGTTTCAGATCTTCTTCTTTTCCTTCTTTGGGACGCCTCACTTCCTCCACTGCTCTTGGGCCTCTTTCGATCAGGCGCCCGGTGAACTCTGGCAAAGGGGTGGTGGCATCATTCTTGAGGTAGAACCACTATAAGTGCCAACCCTTATTGGATGTCGAGAGCCACATGGACGGGTACTCACCGCTCCCATTGTTCCGAAGTTGGATGTCGGCGCATCCCATCGGCATTTGCAGCTCCTGCCTGCCGCTTTTCTCCCTCTTCTTCTGGAGGTTGACGATGAAGAAATGCATCCACAAGTTGAAGTGGGGGCTGATCCCTAGGAAACCCTCGCACAACACGATGAACGTCGCCACGTGCTGGATCCCATTGGGATTGAGATGCTTCAACTCAATCTTATAGTAGTGCAGCAACCCTCGAAGGAATTTGTGGGCGGGGGTCATGAGCCCATGCTCATGGAAGTGGGTGAACGACACCATCTAGCCATCGGGCAGTGACTGCAGATCCTCGTAGTCGGGCAGCAGCCACTCCTCGGCCGAGGTCTATGCGTGGAGAAGACCGTGATGGATGAGGCCCTCCATGCGCTGGAAGGTGATGTCAGAACAACACCATGGATCCATTGGAGGTGGGGCGGATGGATGCGGGCTCAATGGCGGTGAAGATACGGAGGCAGGAAACCTAAGCAATGGCGGCGATAGTGTGGCTACGGAGGCAAGGATGTAGGCATGCGTATGAAACCTAGAGGGCTAACCCTTTGGTTTTATAGGGGCGACGGGTGCGAGAAAACTAACCACCCACCTAGATCTCTATGCCTACCATGACCTGTCACCACGTCTTATCATGGAGCGTGCGCACGCAACCTATGGCTGTCCTCTTGAAGAACGCGCTGGACGTTCCGCCTTTCCGAACGGGCCACGACCCACTATGGGTAAGAGGGATACGGAGCCGAAGACACCTCTACAATCCGTCTGGGCCTAGGAGTTCCAAGGTTGGCCCACCGACGGGTTCGATAACCGCTTCGGGCACCTTTAGAGCATGGGGTGGAAAAGGATGGGCCTGCTAGCGGCTAGTACCCGGGCGCACGAGAGCCGCAGGATCCCGGCCCATGTTTGAGTCTCGGCCGGATACGATCCATGATTTTTCCTCGAAGAAAGGCAGAGAGCCCTCGAGATCGGTTGAACGGACCCAAGAACTATATGGATTGACCGTTGAGAATCTAGAGTCAGTCACTAGCTGACCCAAGTTAGATCCTCATGAACGGGATGCTGGGGCCCCGCTTGAACTAGCCCATTAACAGCTCATCGAGCACCATGATTCGTCCACGGAGGAAAATCATGGCACGGCTCGGCCCCTCCATTTTTATCGGAAAAACCGCTTAAGCGAAGACAATTGAAAAGACAAGCCGACCCTCGACCGAACCCCTGCTATGGGCGAGGGCTCGAGGAAAGTTGGACTCGCACGGAGACCAAATGCACGGTCGTAGAACGACAGACCCCTGTAGGGGTTGAGATCAGGAAAAAGACCTTTTTTGACCCACCAAATCTCACGGCTATACCCCCGAGGGGTCTGATCACGATGAAAGGGAATCACCGTCCCTAGGTCACACCATGGGTGACAAAATAAGGCCAAGGCCCTCATTGTCCTCCCATTCGGAGAAGCCTCCAAATGGGTATTCTACTCCTATGTAGGCTCGGGGGCTACTTTCGAGGACCAATACTAGGGTACCCAAAGAGGAGGAGCAAATGACCATCAACATTGATTTATTCGAGTAGTCAAGAGCGTGACTATAGTTCAAACCGACCCCAGGCGCGCAAGCTTCGCCTCGCCCGACCTCTAGGGATGGGCTCTGCCTCGCCCGACCCCGAGGCCACGGGCTCTGTCTCACCCGAGCCTTGGGTCCATGCTCCACCTTGCCTGACCCTGAGGCCACGAACTCTGCCTCGCTCGATCCCAAGACCGTGGTCTCCGCCTCGCCTAACCCTTGGGTTCATGCTCTGCGTTGCCCGACCTCTAGGGTGGGCTTCGCCTCGCTTGACCCCAAGGTCGCGGACTCCGTCTCACCCGATGGAGACCAATACCGCCGCCAACCACTCCAGGTTCAAACGTATGGTCCTGGATCAAAACTCTGACACCAAGGAAGAGGCTGGCATGCCTCGATGTAACCCACGGCCATGACGGGCCATACCTAAGTATTCACATCAGGAACAGCGTCAAGCGTACCGGTGCTGTTCTACCTAACCCCCGTACGAACGCTCATAGGCACGTCAGCTCACCACGACGTCCGCTACGACGGAATGGAACGCCATGACCGGCAGACGACGTCTACACATGGCGCCAGTGACGGACAGGGCCATGACATGGAGCTATCCCTGTTGACATCTACAGGGGTCGGTGGGACCCACATGAAGGACAAGAAGGACCTAGCGATCCTGAAGGCCTTCCTCTCTCCCTCTCATTCTTCTCTTTTTCTCTGCTGTAACACGTGCTTTCCTTTGGTCTATAAAAGGGAAAGCAGGGCGTCCCATGGAAGGGATCGACCCATCGAGGACCGACCCGATCCGACCCCGAACCGATTAGATCCAAACACATATAAGAGCAGCAACCGAGCTCTCAGCACCCTTTCACTCCTTTCACTTGAGACTTGGGACATGTCCCTCTCTCATCCGTTTGTAACCCCTACTACAAACTTTCGGTGCTAGTAACATGAGCAGCAGCAATGAACTGGACATAGAGACATTCTGCCCGGACCAGTATAAACCTTATGTTCTCTAAGCACACCATCCGAGCCAGACGCGCAATACTAGAAATTTACTCATCGGTGGTGACTCGAAACACCGACACTCGTGTTCCCACTAGCCCGTGCGCTCGCCCCCTCCATCCGTGCGGGTGCTCCTTCGCCATCGCTCCTTCCCCGCCACCTTCTCCCTCCACCTCACCACCTCCCTCTTGATAGCCGACGGCCTCCTCCCTCCCGGTAGCCGGCGGCCTCCACCGAGCTCCAGGACGCTAGCACGCTCCACTAGGCTTCGGACTCCCGCCTAAGCTCCCGGCCGCCTACCTCCCGCTAGAGGCTGGATCCCGTGGAGGCTGCGTCCGTCCTCCACCAAGCCTCCTCCCTCAGGGTCCCGCCGACCTCTACCAAGTTGCCGAAATAGGTGGTGTTTAAATCTAGGGAGTAAAGTTTAGGGATGTCACATCGGGTGTCACATGGAGAAGTCGCATGGGGTGTTCGGATACTAATAAAAAAATAAATTACAGAATCCGTCAGTAATCCACGAGACGAATTTATTAAGCCTAATTAATCCGTCATTAGCACATGCTTACTGTAGCACCAAATTATCAAATCATGTACTAATTAGGCTTAAAAAATTCGTCTCGTAAATTAGTCGCAATCTGTACAATTAATTATTTTTAGTCTATATTTAATACTTCATGTATATATCAAATATCCGATGTGATAGAGAGAAAACTTTAAAGAAATGAACTAAACAAGACCCTAATCTCTATAGACAAACGTCCAATTTATCAGACAACAGATTCTCCGGATCGCTGAATCTTGCTCTGCTCATAAGCAACACTCAGTAAAGCTCAAACGGGGCCAAAGTTAGGAAGCTCCTGCGGTCCATTTCCACGGTGAAAAGTGGATGAAGGAGCTGGGCTGTATAGGCTTGGGCGAGCTAGCTATGACCCATCAAGACGAAACTCACCTGCTGGGCTATTCAATCCATCTTGTGTTTGATACGGCCCGTTTCGCATCAGGCCCGACTTGCAGCGCGCTCGCGCGCGCGCGCGCGTCCCTCTCGCATGATCACATCCGCCTTATCCGTCGCGGTGCGGCTCGTGTGGCACATCGCGCGTCCGGACTTGCATTGGCAGTTGCCACCCACCAAGCTGAGCAATCCCTCGCCGCGCCATGGAAGCCCTCGCCTCGGCGCCCCGGGCGCTCTTCCCGCGCGCGTCCCCGGCGGCATTATTGGTCGCGACGGCGGCGGCGGCCCGGCGCCGCTCAGCCGCTCCCATCTGCAGGGCCTCCGCGGCGGCCGGGGAGGAGACGCCGACGGCTGCTCCCAAGGCGGCAGACGCCGCGGCGGCGCCCAAGAAAATCCTCAAGAAGAAGCCGGTCTACTCGAGTAAGACGACAACAGCACCACCACAACCCTCATCCCTCTAGCTCATCCGTCATTGTTTAATTGATTGTCGTGTAGCTATAGTGAGCTGAGCTCCGGCCATGAACTGAACTGACTGAGGGTCATTGCTTCTGTCTCGTGCGTGCATGCAGTGAAGAAAGGGCAGATTGTGCGCGTCGACAAAGAGAAATACCTCAACAGCATCAATGTCAGTTCAACGACTCCTGGTTTAAAATCTCTCGGTGCTTGCATTGCATTGCATTGCGTGTGCTACTACAACATATATACTTTGCTGACTCGTGTACATGCCTGATCTGTATGTACGTTATTATATACTATATATGGTTTCAGTATCTGTCGGTGGGACACCCACCCTTCTACAAGGGGCTGGACTACATATACGAAGATCGCGGCGAGGTGATTAATCAATTTGCCTTTTTATCACACTACTTACTTGCTAATTGCATATATGCTTGCCCATGTGTACGTACCTGTGTACCTGCTGATCGTGATCGTCGATCACTTCATCAGCACAGACCACAGTGTATAGTACAGTAGCTGCAACTGCTAGTGTTTCATTCTTTGCTGATAGATAGATAGATAGATAGATAGATAGATAGATAGATGGATCACATCACCTTCTCGTCCCTTAATTTCATACCAACCAATGCGAGTGTGCAGGTCTTGGACATCAGGAACTTTGAAACCGGAGAATACGCCCTGGTAATTCCTCGTTAATTACTTACAGCTGTATGCATGCTGATTCAGTTCGTGCTTTCTGCCTGCAGCAGTAGTATGTTCAGATCAGTGTGCGTGTCTTGGTGTGATTGGATTTCCGGACGAGTGAATGTAATGAAAAAGAATTTGTCTTCCTCTCTCTTTTGCACTCAGATCGCTTGGGTAGGGATTCCGACGCCACCGGCATGGCTACCAACATACATGCTCATCAAGGTATCTGAATCTACTACCATCACTTGTTCATTATTCTGTTCTGCTGCATGTGCCTGCAGTACGTCTGAATAAGTAGAAGTTAGTAGTAGTAGTAGATTCAGGTGCTGAAACCAATGCAATTGCCAATTTGCCATGCATCATCGGGAAACTAAACCATTCATCTCTCACTCTGTGTGGCGTGTGGTTTGTTGCATTGCAGTCGGACAAGCTCGACTACGAGAGGATATGATGGCCGGCGCCCGGCGGCCGGCCTCACAGTCGCATGGCACGCCGTAGCATGCATGCACGCGCCACCGCGAAGCCATGCATGTTTCCTTTCCTTGGGGTTCAAAACACGGTGTTGTACATAGATGCCAATGCCAACACAGTCGAGAGGCAATTCTGCCGTTACTCCACCTCGGCTGAAATAAGGAAGACATCGAAAGCGACGATGACAAGATTCATAATTGCTGTTGTACAGCACTTCTTATTATATAAACCCACATTTCGTATTATTACCTTTTTCATGCCACGTAACTTTGTCATCACGACCCTAATTAATTTCATAATCAGCGAATTAATTGATGAGTATTTCGTGAGAATCATAAGCTTAACTGGGCTCTTAACATGCCCCATTTAGCAGGGCTTCTCCACCGGCTTCAGGAGCCGTTTGGAGCCGTTTTCTGCCAAACGGGGTAAAGTGAATTAGCTTCACTGGTGAAGCCCCTAAAAACATGCTCTCACAGTGATTTGTGGTGGGATGGGGCAAAAAAAAGTGGCTTCTCCCGGCTCCTCCTCCAGGCCCCTAAAAACATGCTCCCACAGGGAAGCCATTTTGCCAAACGGTTTACCAAAACCGCTTCAGCTCCACCGGTGGAACTGTTCGTGGAACTGAAGAAAAAAAAATAGCTTCACTAGTGAAGTGAAGCCCTGCCAAACGGTGTTAGCACTTTAGCCTCATCTCCGGTTGAACTGGCCACCTAGCATTAGGGATGAAAACCAACAGAAACAGACGGAAAAACAGGAACAAGACTAGGAATGTTAGGAATGAGAATGAAAATGGGGTATTGATATAATGCTATGGTTTAATATGCCTATTCGGCATGTTATGATTCAAAGTGCATCATGGGCTTCTTGCTGCCCTCTCGTGAGGATTTCCAAATTTTGGAACTAATGTTTTGAAGCGACGACCTTATGCTACAATAACAACCACACTGAAATATATCTTAGATGCGAACAGATCATAATTCAGTTGGTTAGGTTCCTTATGGTGGAACCTATCCACCCGGGTTTAAGGGTGTGTTTGGTTGGGCTGGGGCTGTGGGAAAAAGCTGCTGTGGGCTGTGAGCTGTGGGAAAGCTGATGTGGGCTGTGAGCTGTAGAAAAGCTGAAAGCTGTTTGGTTAAATAAGTATAAAATATACCTTCTATCTTTATCTCTCTTGAAACAACTATAGAAGAGCTTTTTATTCCACCAATTTCGAAAAGCAGAAAGCCAAAAGCCAAAAGCAGGGTCAAACCAGCTTTCAAAACTGTACTACGGAAAAGCAGCTGCTTCTGAAAAAGCCGCCTGGAAAAGCAGCCCCTTTGGTTGGCCAAAAGCCAAAGCCAAAAGCCCAACCAAACGGACCCTAAGTCATCGACTTGGCACATGTGCTCGTATTTTCCTGGATTTATTCTAGGATTTAACGGTGCTATGCTTTCAGTGGTAGACGACGTAGGTGGTCATAGGGATAGGATTTGCGTACGTGTGTTCATAGAGGTGAGTGTGCGTGTGTGTTGTGAGCATCTGCGTTGTACTGTGTAATTCTCAAAAAAAAAAAAATCTTAGATATTGTCAATGCTGATCTATCCTTCCTAAATACGAGATCCCACAAAATATGTATGAAAACATTTCGTCGTGCTTCCCATCATGTTTTCGTATTTTCCACAATCGTCTCAGGCATCAACAAATTTTGTTTGCATGGGTTATATGTGGCTATCTGGCGTAGCTCCTCAGTCAAGTGTTCTAACCAAACATACACTAAATGCCATCATAGCGTCATGCACATACCGCCACACAGCTGTGGTACCACAAGATCGTCATTATGTTAATATCAACTCCAAGAGTTCTCCTAAATTCTAATATAGAGGGCATCCTAACAAAAAAAATCTCTCTAAAATATTTCTCTCTAATAGCTCGTCTATATAAAATAACATATAAGTATAAGGTGGACAACATGTAACCCAAAATTTGAGGAAAAGATAAGACGATCTAGGATCCATTAAATAGGATGTTGGATAGGAGAGCGTGGATTTTTTTTTCACATAAACATTAATTCTAACTTCAAGAGATGGATAAGAGAACTCTTAGAGGCCTGTTTACACAGCTCTTCCATGTCTAGAAAAACTTAGATTGATTTAGCAACATGTCATTGCATTTTTTAACACTATTGAATGGAACCTATGGTGTTTTGATATTATAAAAAAAAATCTTACATATCTTGTCGGGCTTGAAAAACTAGAAGACCTTTTTGTGAAGGTTGACGGGCAAAATCCATCCTATATTTAACTTATTTAATCGAAATGTACTTGTAACTAAAAATAACATGCACTGTAAAATTAATTTTATATAAAACTATTTTGACAATACAATTGTAGAGAAAACCTTTTTCTTAGCTACTAGGCTAGTATAATCTTATATTATTCATTCAATTCGAACCTGTCGTATGCACTGGCGGAGCTACATACAGGCCAAAGGAGGCCATGGCCCCTCCTTGCTAATTGAAAACTTCATTAAGTAGCTATTAAATTCATAGTTAAATTAATAAATATGGATATTAAGGAAGAAATTAGTGCTAATGGTCCCCTCTTGTTTTCCTGTCAAGCTCCGCCACTAGTCGTAAGATGCTATCCTGTGAAAGTTAACTAAATTTTTATATGTTCCTATTTAGGGTTTGTTCGATAGCCATGTGTTTACACTAAAATTTGAGAAGAAGAACGCAGGAACTTGAAGCTTTTAGGATTGTGTTATCCAGGAATCGATTAGATGTGAATCGGTAGCGGCTGATTTAGATGCGATGTCAGAATCGGCTATTTTATAGATGACGTCAACAGACGACGACAATGGACTATGCTTGAATGGCGCCAGGAAGATGTGCCGGACTGTACAAATAAGAAAAATTAGGATCCAAATTATTATTAAGTTAGGAAGTTTTCTTTTATTCCAAGAATTATAATGAGTCGTATTTGAGTAGAACTCATATTTGAGTTCCGGGTATTAATATTAGACCCTGATTATTGTACGGAAAAAACGAACACTCAATAAATACAATCTTTTCGGCTTTCTCCATCGCATTAGGAGTAGAAGTACTGTAGATCTCGACGAGTTCTTCAGCAAACAGGGCTGCATCGACTGATCGACTTCCAGCTTACTTGTGAGTACCGTTACGACTTGTATTACGTTTATAAAGCTGCATCAGCTGATTGATCTTTTATGAGCTATAATATAAGTTAGTTATCGATCCATATCATTGTTTGTAAGGCTGCATCAACTGATTGATCTCTTACGAATCATAATATAAATCAAAGTTATCGATCTTGTGTTAAATAACTTGTTGTTTAATACAATATCACTAGTTATCAAATCTGCTAAGATTAGTAAGATTTTTTTGGTTGTTTTTGGTTGATTCACCGGTTATCGATCTTATTATAATTAATGTTTTATTAATTATAACAAAATCACCGATTGAGATGGAGATAGATCGGCATCATATCATTTTTAATTGGTCATCCTTTGATCTGGTCCCGCTTTAAACCTTATAATTTATGGCTTAATTCCGCTAGATCGGTTGTTTTATCTCTAATCCAATCAAACATAGTATGCATCCAAAGACATGTTTTAATCTTAAATAAACCCACTAGTTAATGAGATCTAATATAATGACACTACCATAGCTGCATTGATCCGGTCGAACCTCACTGGTAAGACTTTAGATTAGAAATTATCGATTAGTGGTCTTGTTCATGATCAAGATATGTACTCTGTTTGTTTGCTATGACTGCATCGGCTATTTTAGCCGATTTACCTATACTCTCATACATATAGCATGTTTTCATGAATCTGTCAACATATAGATGGTTTTATAGATTTTTTGGCTTTAGTTTGTTATCATTATCATAGCTGCATCGATCCAATCGAACCTCACTGCTGATGACAACAGATTAGATTCAAACTGTGTGTAGATTCATTTATATTAGACAGTCGATTTGTTCGCATGTTATACTCTTTTTATCGGCTCGACACTTTATATCGATCATGTTCCATTTAGCCGATGATGCTTTCTTATATCGCTTCTTATGGATACGTCGGATATCGACTATTTAGTCGATAGCCTTATTGAATCGACTATCGAGCCATACATTTAGAACTGTCTGGTGCTACACCGACATGTTCCACCTTAAATTACTGATAAGATTTTCTCTCCTTATCAATTGCAGGTCAAATTATCAGGCTCGTCGTTGGGTTTTTAGAATCGGCTGGTTCTGTGTTGAAGCCAAGTAGATCTCTGGTCTCGTTCCACTCAGATCATCCGGCTTGCTGTGTGTTGATCACATCGCTACATTTTTGTGTCAACACCATGACTAGTTACTAGTTGAGGCTAAAATTAACCTAAATGAGCTGTAATTAGTTAGCTAGTTGGCTAATAACTAGTTGAAGACTTAGCTAAATAATTAACCTCACCTATTAGTAATCAGCAAGGCTAGTGTCCGGACGTCCGGCCCCAGGCCTGTATCTGGACGTAGCTCCCATTCGACGCACTCGCAGCGCCCTGTCCCATCCCCCGCGTAGAAGTGCGTCCACCGCACCCACATAACCGCGGAGCCCACACGCTGCGCCCGCATCACCACGCAGGGTCTCATCCACGCCACGCCTGCGTGGCAGTGTCACCTGCGGCGTGGCTAGCAGCAACCTGGTTGTTCTCCACAGCCAGGTTTTGCACTCCCTATGCTGTGCCATAAGATTCTGCTCTAGGATCTCCGGTGGGGGCACCGGAGGTAGCATGTCATAGGGGAACGGGCCGCGTACGCCAATGCGGACGTAACCCTGCGTGTCCTCCGGTGGAGCGCTGCCGCCAGCTTACCAGCCGATGCCGACGCGCTAGCTCTCTCTTCCTTACTTGACAACCCTACATCCAGATCTACTTTCGCAAAATTCATATGAAACAATTGCAATATACGGCTGAAAACAGATGAAATATTTAGAACATACACTTACAACATATCTATTGCAACATCCAGATAAAAGCACTTGCAACATACGTCAGAAAAAAGATAAAACATTTTGAACAAACTCTTGCAACATACGTGCATAGCTATTGCAACATTTGCGACATCTGGATCACCCTTTGCAATATCCATACGAAACAGTTGTAACATACATCTTAAACACCTGGAACATACGTTTGCAACACACGTTTTCAGAGCAACATGACGCGGGCGGCGCGGCGAGCTAACACGGTGGAGACGGCCACGGCAGCGGATGGCGGCGCCCGGCGTGGTGGAGGCAGCTACGGCAGGCGGATGGAAGTGCCTCGGCGCGGAGGAGGCAGTGGCGGCGGGCGGAACGAGTCCGCGTGACGCGGTGGAGATGGCCGTTGCAGTCAAGGCGGTGGAGATGGCCGTTGCATGGGCGGGCGTGAATCCGCGCGGGCGAGAACGCACGCCGCGTGCGGGAGCAAGCGGAGCGAGGTGTCTGGATGGATGGCCGCCCGTTTCCCAACATTAGTGATTAGCTATTCTGTTTAGATGCACTAAAGCTAATTTTAACAGTTTTTAGCTAGTTGACAACTAGACCTCGTATCAATAATCATTATGCCCTTAAATTTGAGAGTTACGAATCTTAAAAAAATTGAGAGCTAAAACTTATTACAAGTGGATTTAAAGTGGAGAAAGAAAACCAAAGACAACTCGGAGGAAAGAAGGGGAAGAGAGCAATGGAGACGAGGGTCGCAGGAGTGCCCGAAGACGAAGAGTCCGGCCTCCTCCCCCGCCCGTCCGCCGCCGGCCGCCGGCCGTCCTCCCGCGGCCCCCGCTTCCCGCCTCCACCGGCGGCCTGGGCGACGGTGGACGGTCCCCTCGGGCTGCCGCTGGAGGATGCGGAGGGCCACGCTCGCCGCTTCTTCCTCTGGGGTTTCGCGTGCCTCCCCTTCCTCTGGGCCATCAACTGCTGCTACTTCTGGCCCGTCATCCGCTCGCCGGCAGCGTCCTCGCCCTCCACCTTCGCTCCCATCCGCCCCTGTGAGACTGCGACCCCTTCCTCGTCTCCACTCTTCCTTCTCGCGCGTGAGATCTGATGTTTCGTGATGCTTGTATGTGGCGCGTTGGGGATTTCAGCTGCTCTTAATCGTAATTTAGGTTCGAAATTGTCCCGTGCTGCATTGACTCTAGCATCACTTGGGATGTTGGATGTCGGGTGCTGAAATATTCCCATTATCCTTGCAAGCGTGTACTTGTACTTGTACAGGAGTTCTTCGGAGAGTAGTTGTCCTATGACGACTTTGGATGGATCAGTTTGATTTTATTTTATTTTTTGTTCAAAGTGAGGCTACAGTCGATGTATGACCTTTAGTTCAGGGAAACATCAATTCTATCTTTATAGAAACACACTCTAAGTATGCTCTGAGTAAAGATTGAGTTACATACATTTGGAAGCTAACCCAGCCTGTACAAACTACAAAGTAATTAGGTTTATATATGATCATATTGCCATGCTTTGTAACTGAGTATTGCTTCAAATTGCATCATTCTTTTTGTATTGTCATCTACAAAATCAAATACTCGAGTAATTTTGGGAAGATACAACATACCCATTTTCTTGTTATGAAGATAATATTGATTGCACTGTTGTTTCAACCAGTTTGAGGCTTCTCAGTGGCATACTATTATGTGGTACGAGTTGTTATGAGGTTCAGTGGGATACTCCTTAGATAAGAGATAGATCCAAGAATATATTTTTTCCCATCTGAAAAGGCTTCCACATTCTTACACCTCTCGAGTCTCGAGGATATCTGTCTGGTTCAAATTCAATAGAGCCACAATACTCACATGAGCTAAACAGTGTTGATCTCTACTTGTTTTTTTTTTTTGCTAAACAGTGTTGATCTCTACTTGTTTGTTGATTGGATACAACAATTGTAAGGTTGGGATTGGAAAAAGTCTACTTCACCCCCCACATTTCATACTTAGTCTAATTCACCCCCCAACTATGAAACCGTCTGTTTTACCCCTGAACTTTCCAAAACCGTCTATTTTACCCCCTGGGCGGTTTTCCAGCGGCGGTTTTGCTACAGCAACAGCGGGTTGCTACAGTAACAGCAGGTTTGCTACAGTATCGGCAGTTTTGAATTTCTTTTTTTTTTATTTATTTTCGATGAATTTTTGAAAAATCATAGTAAATCATAGAAAAATCATAAAATGAAAAATCTAATTTTATTGGACTCCATATGAGTAGATCTACACAATGAATATATAATACAGTATGCTTTAGTACAAATTTTTTTGTAGCTTTATATTAATTGAAAAATCCAATTTCATCTCTAATTAATTAGAATTTATCTATAACTAAATTATACATAGTCCAATGAGTATGAAATTTTTACTATAGTTCAAGCATACAATAATTAGCGTAGCATAAAAATTTCACCACAATTGGACCATAGAAGCTGCACCTATGAATTATTCCAATTAATTACAGATAAAATTATATTTTTCAATTAATCTAAATCTACAAAAAAAAATTGTACTAAAGCATACTGTATTATATATTCATTGTGTAGATCTACTCATGTGGAGTCCAATAAAATTAGATTTTTCATTTTATGATTTTTCTATGATTTACTATGATTTTTCAAAAATTCATCGAAAATAAATAAAAAAAAGGAAATTCAAAACTGCCGGCACTGTAGCAACCCGCTGTTACTGTAGCAAAACCGCCGCTGGAAAACCGCCCAGGGGGTAAAATAGACGGTTTTGGAAAGTTCAGGGGGTAAAACAGACGGTTTCATAGTTGGGGGGGTGAATTAGACTAAGTATGAAAGGTGGGGGGGTGATGTAGACTTTTTCCGGTTGGGATTTCTTTGTAAACTGTGTATAATCAGAAAAGAAATATTCTAATTAGAGGTTATTTGGGTTTAATTGGTCCTCTGCCTTGTCATCAGAAAAGGATCTGCCATCCTCACCAGTTTAACTGCATTATAAATGTTATTCTTTCACTTCTCTCACACGTTCAACTGTTACCCTCTCTATCCTGGTTAGACGCCAATGCTATTACATCGCACGGTGGCCACTTTCAGCTTCTTACATATGTGAGCATCTTTTGCAGATGTTGTGCGATCGGCAATTGGCTTCACCATCTTCTCTGTTGTTCTGATCACCTGGGCCACGACATTTATTGTTGGAGGCGAGCAATTATTCGGACCAGTGTGGAATGATCTAGTGATGTACAATGTCGCCGACAAGCTTGGCATCACTGGATTCATGGGATGAGCCTGTGATGACCTCACTTCGACTGGACTTGCTCCAACCAAGCGTGGAATGATCTGTTCTATGGATCTTCCTAGGAATTGCTACTATCTGATGTACTGTATTATTATTGTTGGCTGCCTGACTGGTTAGAACGATGTTTAGCATGGCCTGTGTTGTAGAAACAATATGGATCGATGATTATGATGATAAATTAAACTCAATCTGATGGACAATGTTTTTGTGTTGGAGACGTCCTGGTATGCACTTTAACATAGGACCTTGCACTGAGCAGTGTGTTGTGTTGTGTCCAATTTTGTGGAAGCCATGAGGCCATCAGACATTTTGAAATCCAATTGCAACAAATAGGATGACGAAATGCATCGCTCGATGAACTGGATGCTCTGGAATCGAATCGAGAACGGACGCTAGCTGCACAGACGCTGTAGTTTGATCACGATTTCAGAACTCGGCACTGCAACTAGGCAACGGAATGCACCTTCTAATAGAAAAGAAAGAAAAAGAAAAAGAAATGCTGGACTTACATTTGGGCTCAGCCCAGGTTTTCTTTTTGGGCCCAGCCGAACAAAAATCAGAAAGAAAAGTAAAAGAAAAAGAAATGCTGGACTTACATTTGGGCTCAGCCCAGGTTTTCTTTTTGGGCCCAGCCGAACAAAAATCAGAAAGAAAAGATAAAAAAAATGCAGAAAGAAAAGTAAAAAAAACAGTGCGGTGAGCGTGGATCGAACACGCGACCTTCAGATCTTCAGTCTGACGCTCTCCCAACTGAGCTATCCCCGCTCTTGTGTTTTTTATTTCATTTAAATTTAATTATTATTATCATCTACTCAGGCAGACTTTGCCAAGCCAAAATCGACTTTGATCCAAATCCGACCTCATGTACCTGCAAGCCTACTATCCTGTAGTACATGCCTAGCATATGACGCAGGAGCCGAAAACAGACAGCTAATGCAATATATAGTACATAGAAAATTCAAAGATTGGTCGCACGGAGTTCTAAACCAAGCAATAGTTTCGTTAGTTGACTGTGCCTTTCTTTAGTTTGGTCAGCCTACTTAATTGTTTTTGAAAACTTTCAGACTTGAGACCCTTTACCTTGAGCAACCGGCCAATCAGTTTTTTTTTATTACTGTATTTCCTAACCACCCTTTGGCTTCTGTCCCTTGAACAGCAAGTTAACCTCGCATCAAAAGTCAGACGATGAAGGAAAAAAGTCAATAATAACTGTCTCAAGTCAACCATGGTGGTTGGATCGACGTTTCCGGCTAGACTGGATTGGATGACAGTCACGTCACACGCACCACACCACACACCTGCTCTTCACGAAGAATGGGAATGGGATGCATGCACGCAGAATTGCAGATGCAGGCGTCATTAACGTAAAATAGTACACGGTAACTGGTAACTGCTGTCCCTACCTGTATCAAGTACTATCATGCATCTCCAAACTACTACTTATTCTCACATAATCACATGAGATATATAGCTGGTCTTATTAAACTGCAAGGCGGGTTAGTTTGTAATAAAGCGCGCGCGCAAACACTAATGTACCTGCAGTGCACAGAACAATGTG
Source organism: Miscanthus floridulus (assembly GCF_019320115.1). Taxonomy (NCBI): domain Eukaryota; kingdom Viridiplantae; phylum Streptophyta; class Magnoliopsida; order Poales; family Poaceae; genus Miscanthus; species Miscanthus floridulus. The sequence goes on from NC_089585.1 coordinate 141,290,666, forward strand.
ATCAAATAAGCAATAATAAGCAGCTCATCACATTTTAACCACCACTAGTGCGTGGCTGGCTGTCTACCTTGATTGTGTGTACATAAATATATATCGATGATCACATGCATATGGGGCGAGACCGGCAGTTTTTGTTTTTCTACAACTGTGTATGTGTACTGAATGCATGTTGTGCATGCTGCGTACTGGCAAGCAGCTACGTACCTACCTAGCTAACTGGATCGGTGTCCGTTTCTTCTTTCTTCTCCAACTGATCCATACAATATATATGCTACTACCTCTATGGCTCTATCATTATTGCAATGGCCCAGCAGCAATATATATATATATATATATAGCCATATACCTTAATTATTAGCTAGCAGATGGAACGCGCAAGCAAACAGAAGAAAAGCAAGTAACATGCTTGTAGATTAATTAGCCTTAATTAGTTATCTTGATCGATCCATACGACATTGCATATTCATGTGTGTGTGTACATACTCCCTCAGAAAAGGATGCAATTCTAGTATAACTAAACCCTATCCTAGAATTGCATCTTTTTCTCTCTACGGAGTGGTATACATGCATGCATGCATATATGAATTAATGCAATCATGCATGAGCTGAGCTGATGATCGATTTATTGGACAGATGACACGGGATAGATCGATGATGGTGTCGTCGGATCCGATCCATTTGACCATATATCCAGCGTGCAGAGCGTACGTGCAAATTATCCCTAGCTCATATCTAAAGAGGAGACAGGAGAGTATCCATCATCTATGGACCAGGTATGATGATCGGTCAGTTTGATCCCTTGATGGGGCTACTTATATATATATTAACGTAGTAGTGGCAAACAACTCATATGATCATCAGCATTCAGGATAGGAAATACAAATACAAATACAAATGGATTAAATGCCGTCGTACATGCCGTCCAATTGGCATGCAGAATTATAGCTTTATTTATTTTTATTTTATTTTTAATTTGCCAAATTGGACTATACTAGCTATGTCCAGCTTGGTTGCGACGCTTCAGGGGTGCTCTTGCAATTGATTCGTACGTTCTGATTATAATTAATCTTGGAAGGATCGAGTGATGTTTACGCATGCAATTATATCATGCACGGTCGCTAGTAGCTCATCGTGCATTTGAATCATTAATTACATGACGATGATGATGTGTCCGTCGTTCTGTCGTTCGCGCGTCATGGCACTCCAAACCCAAAATGAATGGTTTCTATGTTCATTACCGAGGATGATGTCGATTAATGTAGCACCGTAATTAAGGAAGAAAAGTGATGAAATGGTTTCTTAAACAATAAACTATGTCTACACGAGAACCAAAATATAAAAAAATTTGATAGGTACATGCATGATAGAAGAGAGATGATGTGTGTTTTGGACAAAATTTATTCTGAGGAAATCATCCATTGATAATACAATTTCTATGTGTAGTGTCTGCACATGACTTCATATGTACAGAAATTAACTCATAAATAGTTTCTGGGTTTATCGTGTGTAATAAAATATGGCAAAGCTCTTGCCGTCTTTCTAAAAAAAAATAGTTTCTAGGTTAAGACCGCCCTTATTAGGGTTCACTCTATCTGCATTATTTAAATCTTGCCTGATTGTTGAGATAATTGCATACGTGCGTCCGTCTCCGATTATATATATAAAACAATCTACATCTGTTTCAGGCCAGACGAAGTGGGCTCCGTTCACTGTTCCGACTGATTTGTTGTGAGAGAAAAATACTATTCTGGCTGAAAAAAAAACTGAAAAAGACGGATTATAAGCGAACGGGGGCGTGATCTTACATGTTGGCCAATCACATCTAAAAACATTATTAGTTGTACGTACTATATATGTACAGTACATGATTTGTCCTTTGAGTAAGTACTTAACGGTGTACAGACCGTAGTCGTCCCGTACGCGCGCATGCGCAGTTATTGCACACACGTACGTACACGAATTGCTACGTCGACGTACGTGTACCACACACGGGACGCACGCCCGTCGCGTGTGAGCGACCACTACTACGAATTACAGCATTAGTATATATCAAACCAGGAGAGTTTGGCCGTCTCTCGTCGTGTCCACGTCACCCTGAATTCTCCTAGCCGTCCGATCATCCGTCGTGTGGTCCAGATTTCTTGTAGCCGCTTCTGTTGGAATCAGCTTCTGCCGGCTTCTCGTCGCTCTAGGTTGATTTTGCTAGCTTCTGCGACTTCTCGTGCGAATCCGGTGGAGCAAATATATACTCGAGCTCATGATTCTCCTTCAGGAAACTTCTCATCCCCTCCTCTCTCTCTCCTGTACGCTCCCTCCCTCGCTCCCCAGTCGCGACGCGACCGAGCCGACGGCGCGGCCGGACCTCGGCGGTGGCCGGCCCACCGCACGGCGGCGGCCACCCTCCTCCTCCTCCTCCTCCTAGCCCTCCACCACGCCGCTTCCTCCTCGCGACGCAAGGCAGCGGGTCACGCGTCCTAGGGTTTGGCTCCTCCGTCGCCGGTCGTCCCCACGGGCGTGCGGCCAGCTAGCGGAGGCCCTGACGCGGGCGAGGGCTCTGGCGGCAGAGTGACCTCCGTGGTGGGCGTGGATGATGACGGGGAGGTCACGTCGGCAACCTCGGCGGTGAACCTGAAGCGGCCGCTCACGGGGCCCCTCCCGGCGGCGGATCTGAGGCTGGAGCACGGCGTGGAGCTCGCGCCAGCAACGGAGGCGGTTGATCTGCGGTGAGTAGGCGGATCCAGCGCGAGGCCTCCCCATCTCCACTAGATCCAGCTGCATGGGCTCCACCGATGGCCGGTGCGCCGGCTGGACGGTGGCACACGTCCGCGAGCTAGCCCCCGCTGCCCTCCGCAGGTGGACACCGTCGTGGCTGCCACCCCGACGCGGCTTCATCCCGTAGGTTTGCATCTCCTCGCGTGCCGCGCTGGCGGGGCAACGGCGCACCCGATCTGCCGCGCAGCGCTGCGCGTGGGCCGCCACGATGGGCGCCACGATGGCGGTGGACGTCCTCAGCCACGGAGTGGCACGACAGGCCCATGCCGATAGCCGCCGCCACTACTTCCCCCACGCCGCCCCTTCCCGCCGCTCCGCGTGTGCTCCACCAAACCCTAGCTACCTGCGTCGCCGCTACTTCCCCCGCGCTGCCCCTTCCCGCCGCTCCGCGTGTGCTCAACCGAACCCTAGCTGCCTGTGCTCGGCCGCCATGCCCTTGGCTGGCGGTGAGTGTGAGCGCGCCGCTGCGAGCAGGCCCGCTGGCCACCGCCGCCGCTGCACACTATGGGCACGGGCCACGGGAGAGGTGGCCACGGAAAGACTGCTGCCCGGCCGTTGTACACGTAAAGGTGCGCTCTCTCTCTCTCTTGCTTCCCTCCCCTTCCCTTGCCGGCTCCGGTGATGGATGGCCGGATCCGTCGGCTGCATGGTTGGATTTCTCCGCTCCCCATTCAATCTATGCAATGAATCAGGTGTAAAAAAATTCCCTTTATCTCCTTTCCTACCTTGCCGACGCGCGCGAGGGCGCGCGTGATGAACTAGTCATCATCATTACAACACGAAGGGGAAGCTCTGCACCGATGACTTCGGATTCTAAAATGGATGGTTGTGTATATTGTGGTGCTTTTTAGATTTATTTGGCTCTTATTTATTTTAAATAAATAATAAGCATGCCTATGAGCAATAAATCAATCGGAAACATAAATAAATTACTATTATTTATAGATCACAAATAGGTAGATAACATTTGTAGAAAAGATTAATTGGCACTAGATTTATATTTTTATTTAAAATAAAGTATTTATGAACTTTTAGATAACACTTATGCATGGAGATATATTGTAGCACCCTCGGTGTTACACAGTGAATCACTTGCTAAAATATGTTATGAGCATCATACTTAAGTGATATTGCATGTGGTGTGATGGATAGGTAAAGCATTTTAACTAAAACGAGTCGTAAAAACGTAAAACAAAAAGTTAATTCATGATTTATAAAGTTAGCAAGCAGAGATGTTAACTAATTTTTATTGAACAAAAATGCTATAAAACATATATGTGACACCTTAATAAAGTTTGAAGTATATATTTTGTAGAAGATAGTGCAACTTTTGTTTTAACAAGATAATAACGCTAGTTAACATTTCTAATAGCTTCGAAATCAAATTTGAAGCAAATCCAACTCAAGACAGGTCAATTTCTTAAGTCTGAAAATATATTGACAAAACTATGTTTGGTAATTTATTCTATAAAAATTGAGTTTACGAGTAGTGTCGTTCTTTAGCTCTTGTTGATAGCCTAAGTGCCCTCTTTAGAGTAGTGAAGGTAGTTTGGGGATTGGATCAACTGTGTAGTTGTTTCGAACGCTTTAAAATCCGTGCACAACGTGTTCTCGGGCTGTTTTTCCTGGCTGAACGCGATCACCATGCCGAGCGGCCTCGACGTCGTGGCGCTCGGTGAGCACAAGCGCGCGCGTGGCCGCGCGCTGGTCGGCCGGAGCTACCCGCGATCTGGCCGCATCACTGGCCGCCTCGGGCTGCCGCCGCTCGGAGCCGTGGCTGCCCAACTCGCCACGTCACGCTGCCCCCGCCTACTGTCGTTACCGGCCGTTGCTGCTGCCCTCCGTGCCACGCCACGACAACGCTGTTGCAGCTGTTGTCGCATCGCTGTGCTGCGCTACGCCACTGGCCCGCCTGGACGCTACACGCACGAGGCCGAACCGCCATCGCCATGCCATTTATGGCACTGCGGCGCACGGGCCACGCCAACCTCGAGCGCGTGTCGTCGGCTAGTGCTGGCCATGGTCGCTCCGGTCGCGTCAACCGCGTCCCACCAAGCAAGCACAGGCCGAGCCTTGACTACATCCCCACCGTCTCCCTCCCCTCCCCTATCATCTTCTTTGCTGTCGCCGCCGAGCCGCGCTAGCCCGCTTGCAAGCGAGAAGCCATCCCCCATCAATTCCACGTGCCTAAGCCTGTGCTCTCACGTCCTCTCGTTGCCCCCCACCCAGACTTGAACCGTGCAAGGCCAAGCTCCAATTTGGAGCTTCGCCCCGCCACCGCATCGTTAAGACCTATCACCGCCCTCACCGTGGCCAGCCCCCTTCTCAGCATCTTGAGCCGAATTAGCTGCACCACTAGCCCCGCCTAGAACCCCTCCTCATCGTGCGTACCTAAGCCGCACCTCTACCGTTGCTTCCTCACCACTGGCATGGCCGTGTCGCTGCGGTTCGATGATGAGCTCACTGCGTGCACGCGGTCAGGCTCGCTCGGGGCATCTCCAGTCGAACCATCACCTCCGCTTGGTCAGTGGTGAGTCCCTATTGCTCACCCGCTATCCCTACTACCTTGTTAATATTGTGGCTCACCAGAACGCCGTCGCCATTGCCGTAGGGTGCCCGCCGTCGTGGAGAGGCCCACTGCGTCTCAGTTCGTGCAGCCACCACACATCGCTTTGCGTCAAACCCTAGGTGAGCGTCGACCTCGTAGATAGGTCAGCGTGGGTCCCGTGTGGCCGACACAAGTGCTAGTGCCACCGCTCGTCGCGTCGGCGCGCGCGGGGATGGTCGAGGACCATATCGTTGTAAAGGAGGGAGATTGCGAGGGTGTTCTCGCAAAGTTGTTGTCTATAGGAATAGTACAAACAGCGCCGTACGAATACTAGGTAGCGCAGGGGCGTCTCTACAAAAGTGCCAGCGCGTGGGCTCCCCGCCACGGGCCGCCTCCACACGTGGGCCGCGCCCCGTGTGGGCCGTGTTGGGCCAAAATCGGTTTACCTTTTTCGTGGAAAATAGAAATAGCTTTTCATTTTAATTCTGAGCTAAACTTTGGTAATTAATATAAAATAATATAGATATCCAAAAATTGTGAAACAAATTTTGTTAGGTTCCTAAAATTGTGCTCTATCTGTTAGTGTATTTAGTTCATATATGTGCTTGTTTAATCCAGGAGCTATTAAATCATTTGAGAGTGCTCATATATTATTAGGTTAATTATTATAGGAATTTTTGTGGTAGATTGGTGGTAGCAAAAAGCCTGAAATTTTTATAGTACCTTCATTGTATTATTATGTGCTCACTATAATTTTTGTAGCCCTAAAATAGACTATTTAATATGGTAGCTAAATACCCATTAAGGCTAAATGAATAATGGCATGATATTGGTTTATAAAAATTAAGCACTTATAGGGTGAGCTTGGAATCTATTTGGCATGTGTATTCGTATTTTAAGAGTTGTTGTTGCCAAAATACTAAGTGTTGCATCATCATTGCATGTATGTAGAGAACGAGTTGGTGGAGTTCGTGGCCGTCGGAGAGCAGGAGTATAAGGAGGTGATCGAGGAGTACGAGGAGGAGGTCCTTGTGCAGGAGGAGGTCCTGGAGCCATCACTGACTGACTTAGCTGATAATCCACCTGCCCAAGACAAGTCCCGGTGCATAACCCTTATTTTGAATAATCACTTGCTTGCCAACACGCTACGTCCCTGTTATGTCGATCAACACTTGGAGGTTCGGCGGCCAAGAGGTGTTTCACAAACCTCGTCCACACGATAGGACACCGCAAGAACCAACCCACAAGTGAGGTAACTCAATGACACGAGCAATTTACTAGAGTTACCTTTCGGCACTCCGCCGGGGAAGGTACAACTCCCCTTACAATCACCGGAGATGGCCACGAAACAATCACCAACTCGTGCCAATCCTCCACCGCTACACCAAGCCGTCTAGGTGGTGGCAACCACCAAGAGTAACAAGTGAAATCCGCAGCGCAACACGAATGCCAAGTGCCTCTAGATGCAATCACTCAAGCAATGCACTTGGATTCTCTCCCAATCTCACAATGATGATGAATCAATGATGGAGATGAGTGGGAGGGCTTTGGCTAAGCTCACAAGGTTGCTATGTCAATAAAAATATGCAAGAGTATGAGCTTGAGCTGGCCATGGGGCTTAAATAGAAGTCCCCACGAAATAGAGCCGTTATACCCCTTCACTGGGCATAATGCGGGGTGACCGGACGCTGCGGTCCAACTGACCGGACGTAGCACCGGACGCTCCGGTCGTGAATACCGGACGTGTCCGGTCGGCATGCCGGACGTGTCCGGTAGCTCCCCAACTACCACGTGTCCAGTTCAAACCAACATAGCCATTGCTTCATAATCTGCCAACGACCGGACGCTCACACCGGACGCTGAATCACAAATGACCGGACGCTGAGCCATAGTGTCCGGTGGAGTACAGTAAGCATCCACGCCAGATCGGATGCTTCCGGTGATACCAGACCGGACGCTGCCAATGTCCGATCGACTGCCCTGCCGAACACTGTGCCTGCTGATTCACATTGGACGCATTCGGTGTGGCGACCGAACGTGTCTGGTCGCTGAGTCTGCCGCCAAAATACCGGACGTGTCCGGTCACATACTGGACGCGTCCGGTCACTCTGTAACTAGCACTACTAACTCCTCTTTGACTCTATCTTCTTCACCCTTGCTCAAATGTGCCGACCACCAAGTGTATCACCTTGTGCACGTGTGTTAGCACATTTTCACAAATATTTTCAAGGGTGTTAGCACTCCATTAGATCCTAAATGCATATGCAATGAATTAGAGCATCTAGTGGCACTTTGATAACCGCATTTTGATACGAGTTTCACTCCTCTTAATTGTATGGCTATCTATCCTAAATATGATCACACTCACTAAGTGTCTTGATCACTAAAACAAAATGGCTCATACATTTTATACCTTTGCCTTGAGCCTTTTGTTTTTCTCTTTCTTCTTTTCCAAGTTCAAGCATTTTATCATCACCAATGTCATGATCTTCGTCATTGCTTCATCACTTGGAGTAGTGCTACCTATCTCATGATCATCTTGATAAACTAGGTTAGCACTTAGGGTTTCATCAATTACCCAAAACCAAACTAGAGCTTTCAATCTCCCCCTTTTTGGTAATTGATGACAACCCTTATACAAAGATGTGAATTAAAGTTTAATTGAATCCATGTTGCTTGCCCAAGCATATTTACCATGTGTAAAAGAATATGGACAAGTTTCATGAACTCCATATGGTAGCAATTGCTCCCCCTACATATGTGCTAAGAGTTTGGATTATAGCTTGCACATATGCTTAGATAGAAGATATAGGAGACAATTTCTATCAAATGATGCTAAGGTATAAGAGATGGACCTTTGAAGCGTGATACCAATCGGAGTGCACCATTATACCATCCTTAGCACCATTTGTAGCTAGTCATACACAAAAACTAGAATACCCGTGAGATCAACATTAGAAGCAAGGGTCTAGTTTTCATAGAATGAGCATGAGTCTAGTTACTTTGGCTTGATACCACTTGGAAATACTACTTTGAAAAATGAAATCACTAGTTAGCCTATACATACTAGATTTTCATTTCATCATTCAAGCCTATAATTAACATACACCACACAAGCATGGATATTGAAATTTAAAACATGTGTCATGAAACAAATATGAAATGCACATTCAAATGCATCATACAAGTTTATGAGCTTGCTCCCCCTACTTGTATGCTTAAAATTTTAATTGATCCCCTTTCTTTGTCATATTTTATCTCACCCCCTTTGTTCCTTTGTTATCTTTTCACTATCTTTGTACACTATTTCTCCCCCTTTGTCATTAATGACCACAAAGGCTTAATAGTATAGATAGGTTCAAATTATAGATAGGTTGGGGTGAAACCATGTGAAATGAGGATCATGTTCCAATTTGGTTCAATTTAGAGTACTTGCAAAAGATATTGAACTCGGTTGGATCCAAGGACAAGCTTCTTCACACCTCCAAATAAGGGTTATCTTATACCATGTTGAGTTAAACACTTATAGCTCATTTTCTAAATCAAACACTAGGTTTACAAGCCCACAAACATGTCATATGCTACCACTAGATCATTTCAAACATATAAGCAATAGTAGTACCATACAAGCATCAAATTCATTTGATTTTCATGAATGAGCATATTCAAATGTGAAATATGTCTAGATGCACTAATCATGTCCTTAGCAATGGATGGATGACATGTCAATCAACTTTACCTTGCTTGGCTCGAAGGAGAGGCATGTCATATAAATTGAGGGTGCATCAACACATATTGGAGAAGTCAGGTATGTTCAATTCATTCCTTAGCTTGCAAAACCTCTTCTCATCAAGTGGCTTGGTGAATATGTCGGCAGGTTGATCTTCGGTGCCCACACTCTCTATGCAAATGTCCCCTTTTTGTTGGTGATCTCTTATGAAATGATGGCGGACATCAATATGCTTTGTTCTTGAGTGTTGAACCGGGTTGTTGGTGAGCTTTACGGCACTTTCATTGTCACATAGCAATGGCACTTGCTTAAACTTGATTCCAAAGTCACTCAAGGTAGCCTTCATCCAAAGTAATTGAGCACAACAACTACCGGCCAAAATATACTCCGCTTCAACGGTTGAAAGTGCTACACTATTTTACTTCTTTAATGACCAAGACACAAGTGATCTTCTCAATAGTTGACATATGCCCGATGTGCTCTTTCTCTCAACTTTGCATCCCGCATAATCGAAGTTCGAATATCCAATCAACTCAAATCTTGCTCCTTTGGGATACCACAATCCAACATTTTGTGTATGTTTCAAGTACCTCAATATTCTCTTTGTTGCCTTCAAATGACTTTCTCTTGGTGAGACTTGAAATCTAGCACACATGCATACACTAAACATCACATCCAGCCTTGATGCGGTCACATAGAGTAAGCTTCCAATCATAGACCGATATATCTTTTGATCCACCATGTTGCCACTTGCATCACTATCCAAGCTTCCACTTGTCTTCATTGGTGTACTAATGGCTTTAGCATTATCCATTTCAAACTTCTTGAGCATGTCCTTGATATACTTGCCTTGACTCACAAATGTGCCATTCTTCATTTGCTTAATTTGAAGACCAAAGAAGTAACTAAGCTCTCTAATCATAGACATCTCAAACTCACTTGCCATCATCTTGCCAAACTCCTCACAAAACTCTTGATTTGTTGACCCAAAGATTATATCATCAACATAGATTTGCATTACAAACAAGTTATTTCCAAGCTTCTTGGTGAAGAGAGTGGTGTCAACCTTTCCCATCTTGAATCCCTTAGAGAGTAGGAAATCCCTCAATCTTTCATACCATGCTCTAGGTGCTTGTTTTAGTCCATATAAGGTCTTTCTCAACTTGTAAACATGGTTGGGATTCTTTTCATCTTCAAAACCGAGAGGTTGCTCAATATACACAAGCTCATTGATGTACCCATTGAGAAATGCACTCTTCACATCTATTTGATACAACTTGATGTTGTGGGCACAAGCATAGGCTAACAAGATCTTAATTGCTTCCAATCTTGCAACCGGGGCATATGTTTCTCTAAAGTCAAGACCTTCAACTTGAGTGTAACCTTGAGCCACTAATCTTGCTTTGTTCCTTGTTACTATCCCATCTTGATCTTGCTTGTTCTGAAAGACCCACTTGGTTCCAATCACATTATGACCTTAAGCCTCTCAACTAACTCCCATACTTGGTTTCTTATGAAGTTGTTTAGCTCTTCATGCATAGTATTGACCCAATCAACATCCCTCAAAGCTTCATCTATCTTCTTAGGTTAAATGGATGACACAAATGAGAAATGCTCACAAAATAAAGTCAATCTTGATCTAGTTTGCACACCTGTTGAAATATCACCAATGATAGTGTCTAAGGGATGATATCTTGTAACATTGGTTGGTTGAAGCACTTGCACTTGATTGCTAGCATTTGATTGATCACTTGGTTGAGATGATGAACTAGCCATTTGTTGATCTTGCACATTGCCATTACTAGTGCTTGCTTGGATTTGATCATGAGAGCCACTAGCTTGCACATTTGAGTTAGAGAGCACTTGATTCTTGTCATCTTCAACATCAATCACCTCTCTAGGTCTTATATCACCAATGTCCATGTTCTTCATTGCATTGACCAATTGAGTGTCTCTTACATCATCTAGATTCTCATCTTCCTCTTAGGAACCATTTGTTTCATCAAATTCCACATCATGAACCTCCTCAAGAGTACCACTAGCTAAATTCCAAACTCTATAAGCCTTGCTAGTAGTGGAGTAACCAAGCAAGAAATCTTCATCACATTTTTTCTCAAATTTGCTCAATCTAGTGCCTTTTTTCAATATATATCATTTACAACCAAAAACCTAGAAGTATGCTATGTTGGGCTTTCTTCCATTCAATAGCTCATAAGGTGTTTTCTCTATCATGGAATGACAATAGAGTCAGTTGCTATAGTAGCAAGCCATGTTGATTGCTTCGGCCCAAAATGAATGACTCATATTGTACTCACTCAACATTGATCTTGCCATATCAATCAAGGTTCTATTCTTTCTTTCAACTAGCCCATTTGATTGAGGAGTATACTTGGTCGAGAATTGATGTCTAATTCCAAATTCATCACATAACTCATCAATTCTAGTGTTCTTGAACTCACTTTCATTATCACTTCTAACTTTCTTGATTGTTGTTTCAAACTCATTGTGAATGCCTTTGACAAATGATTTGAATGTTGCAAACACATCACTCTTGTCAACAAGAAAGAATACCCATGTGTATCTAGTGAAATCATCCACAATTACAAATCCATATTTGTTTCCACCAATGCTAGTGTATGTGGTCGGTCCAAACAAGTCCATGTGCATCAACTCAAATGCCTTAGATGTGCTCATCATGCTCTTCTTTGGATGTGTGTTACCAACTTGCTTTCCGGCTTAACATGCACTACATAGCTTATCCTTCTCAAATGTGACATCTTTCAAGCCTCTAACTAAGTCATGCTTAATCAACTTGTTTAATTGTTTCATTCCAACATGACCAAGCCTTCTATGTCATAACCAACCCATGCTAGACTTAGTGATCAAACATGTTGTCAATTGAGTTTCTCTAGCATTGAAATCAACTAAGTATAGATTCTCATATCTAAATCCTTTGAATATCAAGTTTGAGCCATCTACACTTATGATCTCTACATCATCCACACCAAATATACACTTGAAACCAAGGGCACACAATTGCGCTACCGATAATAGGTTGAAGTTCAAGCTCTCTACTAGTAGCACATTAGAAATGCTCAAATCATTGGATATTGCAATCTTACCAAGCCCTTTGACCTTGCCTTTGCCATTATCACCAAATGTGATACTATCAATCCCATTGCTCTTGTTTTCATTGATTGAATTGAACATTCTTAAATCACCGGTCATGTGTTGTGTGCACCCACTATCAAACACCCAATGCCTTCCTCTGGCTTTATAATTAACCTACAAAAGAAGATCAATTCTTTTTAGGTACCCAAACTTGCTTGGGTCCTTGTAGGTTAGTTACCAAGGTCTTTGGTACCCAAATGACCTTCTTCTTTGGGCCCACAATTGGTGTACCAATGAACTTAGCCTTCACACAATTTGTACCCTTATAAAGCATATAACAAGAATCAAATTTGATTGAGGATACACAAGATAGCTGGTTCTTGTTAAACTTGCAATGTTGCTCTACATGCCCAACTTGCTTGCATCTATTGCAAAACCGATCATTGCCCTTCACAAAGCTAGCTTTGGGAGTGACAAAGACCGCCTTGCCTTTCTTGGGGGTATAGCCTAATCCATCTTTATTGAGAGAAAATCTTTGGCTACCCAAGCACTTTAGCAAGTGGGCTTCTCCACCATAGGCATTACCTAAGGCACGAGTGAGCTCATTCACCTCCTTCTTGAGGGTTTCATTTTCCACCATAAGTGATGCATCATTTATAGATGGAGTGGAAGTGGTAGTGCTACAAGGAGAGTTAGTGGGAGCAACTATAGTGGTCATAAAAGAATCATCAATAATATCACATGTTAGTCCCACATCACATGTAACTATCACTTGCTCCTTCTTGGCTTCCTCCTTCTTGACTTGCTCAATGAGAGAGGAGTGAACTTTTTCAAGCTTAGAGTGAGTTTTGCCAAGCTTCTCATAGGCTTTCATTAGCTTCTCATGAGTGGTATTGAGCTCATCAAAGGATTGCTCAAGAGATTTTAATTTCTTGCGTAATTCTTTGCACTCCTTTCTTTTCATCTCATTGCAAACGTGCACTTGCTCACACATGTCCAAGAGCTCCTCCTTGGTGTACTCCTCCTCCTCATCATCACTCCTACAAGAATCATTTTCACATTCATCATCACTCTCATTATATTTTACCTTGGTAGGCTTTGCCATGAGGCATGTTGATGGAGTGTCAAAGATGGAGAGCTTCTTGTTGATGGCGATGCTTGCTAATGCTCTCTTGATATGTTTCTTGTCATCATCACTAGAGCTATCATCATCCGAAGAGCCATCACTATCCCATGTGACCACATAGCCTCCACCTTTCTTCTTCTTTTGGAAGGTCATCTTCTTTTCCTTCTTCTCCTTTTTTTCTTTCTTATCCTTGTTGTGCTTCTTCTTCTCATCATCATCATTATCACTATTATAAGGACAATTTGCTACAACATGATTGGGGATCTTGCAATTATAGCATCTTCTCACATACTCCTTGCTCTTGGTGTGATCTCTTCTCTTTCTTGCACCATAGCCCTTCTTCTTCATAAACTTGCCCATCTTGCGCACAAAGAGAGCCATAGCTTCATCATCAATATCACTAAGATCTTCATCATCACTTAATTCTTTCTTGGACTTGCCCTTGTTCTTGGATGATGATGAGTTAGCCTTGAATGCTATACTCTTCTTCTTCTTGTCTTCTTCTTCCTTCTTCTCATCCTTGTCATCCCCCTCCCTTTCCACACGGTATGTCTCTTGTGTCATGACATCACCTAGTACTTGGTTGGGGGTGATCTCCTTCAATCCTCCTCTTATGATTAGCAATCTCAACATCTCAAACCTTAGAGGTAGGCATATTAAGAACCGATGAGAGACATCATCATCCTTGATCTTCTCTCCCAAAGCCTTCAAGTCATTGACAATTACTTGTAGCCGATGGAACATCTCCGGAATACTCGCATCATCCTTCATCTTAAAACTTGTCAACTTGTCCTTGAGAATGTACAACTTGGCACTCTTCACCGCCGGTGTGCCCTCATACGTTTTCTCCAATCTTGTCCACACCTCATTTGCTCTTTCACAATCTTTAATTTGCTCAAACACCTTGAAATCAATGGCATTGTATATGATGTTGAGAGCCATTGTGTTGCATTGCTTGTTGGTCTTGTCTTGGTTGGTGGGATTGTCAGGATCAATGATAGCATAATCATTCTCGGTCACTTCCCATACTTGATCATTGATTGAACCAAGATATATTCTCATTTTTCTCTTCCAATAGTCATAGCTTATGTCATCAAAGAAAGGTGATTTGCCCCCCACATGGTTGAACACAACTAGAGCCATAATTTGACACCAAGGTTGTTAAGCCTTTAATCCAACGGTGACCACAGCTCTGATACTACTTGAAAGGTCCTAATATAGATAGAGGGGGGTGAATAGCCTATTTAAAATTCTACAAATCAACTAGAGCAATTTGATTAGTATGACAAATAGCGTAATGCAAACTTGCTCTAGCTCTACAAGGGTTGCAAGCCACCTATCCAACAATTCTAGTTGCAATGATTACTTAGGCACACAAACTTGCTATATAACTACTCACTAAGAGCTCTCAATCTTGCTCCTCTAAAGAGCTCAACTAGATGAATATAAATAATAAAGCAAGCTCTCAATTCTAATTACACTAAAGAGCTTGTATCAACTAGTTTGTAAGAATGTAAATGAGTGAGTAGGGTGATTATACCACCGTGTAGGAGATGAACCAATCACAAGATGAATATATAGCCAATCACCGGGAGAATGCCAAAGACAAGAGACAATCGATTTTCTCCTGAGGTTCACATGCTTGCTAACACGCTATGTCCCCGTTGTGTCGACCAACACTTGGTGGTTCGGTGGCTAAGAGGTGTTTCACAAACCTCGTCCACATGATAGGACACTGCAAGAACTGACCCACAAGTGAGGTAACTCAATGACACGAGCAATTTACTAGAGTTACCTTTCGGCACTCCGTCGGGGAAGGTACAACTCCCCTTACAATCACCGGAGATGGCCACGAACAATCACCAACTCATGTCAATCCTCCACCACTGCACCAAGCCATCTAGGTGGTGGCAACCACCAAGAGTAACAAGCGAAATCCGCAGCGCAACACGAATGCTAAGTGCCTCTAGATGGAATCACTCAAGCAATGCACTTGGATTCTCTCCCAATCTCACAATGATGATGAATCAATGATGGAGATGAGTGGGAGGGCTTTGGCTAAGCTCACAAGGTTGCTATGTCAATGAAAATGTGCAAGAGTATGAGCTTGAGCCGGTCATGGGGCTTAAATAGAAGTCCCCATGAAATAAAGTCGTTATACCCCTTCACTAGGCATAATGCGGGGTGACCGGACGCTGCGGTCCAACTGACCGGACGCAGCACCGGACGCTCCGATCGTGAATACCAGACGCATCCGGTCGGCATGCCAGACGTGTCCGGTAGCTCCCCGATTGCCACGTGTCCAGTTCAAACCAACATAGCCGTTGCTTCATAATCTGCCAACGACCGGACGCTCACACCGGACGCTGAATCACAAATGACCGGACGCTGAGCCGCAGCGTCCAGTGGAGTACAGTAAGCATCCACACCCGACTAGACGCTTCCGATGATACCGGACCGGACGCTGCCAGCGTCCGATCGACTGTCCTGTCGAACACTGTGCCTGCTGATTCACACCAGACGCGTCCGGTGTGGCGATCGGACGCGTCCGGTCGCTGAGTCTGCTGCCAAAATACCGGACGTGTCCGGTCACATACCGGACGCGTCCGGTCACTCTGTAACCAGCACTACTAACTCCTCTTCGACTCTATCTTCTTCACCCTTGCTCAAATGTGCCGACCACCAAGTGTATCACCTTGTGCACATGTGTTAGCATATTTTCACAAATATTTTTAAGGGTGTTAGCACTCCACTAGATCCTAAATGCATATGCAATGAATTAGAGTATCTAGTGGCACTTTGATAACCACATTTCGATACGAGTTTCACTCCTCTTAATAGTACGGCTATCTATCCTAAATGTGATCACACTCACTAAGTGTCTTGATCACTAAAATAAAATGGCTTCTACATTTTATACCTTTGCCTTGAGCCTTTTGTTTTTCTTTTTCTTCTTTTTCAAGTTCAAGCATTTTATCATCACCAATGTCATGATCTTCATCATTGCTTCATCACTTGGAGTAGTGCTACCTATCTCATGATCATCTTGATAAACTAGGTTAGCACTTAGGGTTTCATCAATTACCCAAAACCAAACTAGAGCTTTCACCTAAACTCCTTGACAGGAGAGTGGTGGGTTGGTCTTGCTTGTGCCTGGGGTATAAGCGGGGCATGTGTTTCGGGGTACCCAGCTGTAATACATTGGTTCACGAATCGTCATGTGATACGGTACGACTTGTCTATGGTCTAGCACCGTAGTAAGAACTGAAAGATGGAAGATGGTGAAATGGATCTGATTGTTCAACTCTTGCTTGAAAGTAGAACATGTGCTTACATAGAATGGTTAGCTAATGAACTAATCATGACTGCTAATAAAAACAAACATGAGGATTCACTACTAGTAATGCTTTTCGCATAAAGAAAATCCAGCAAACCATAAAGCTTATCATATTCTTTGGAGTCGGAAAATTATTCTCACTAGCAGGGTAAGTCTTGCGAGTACGTTGTGTACTCAGGGTTTATTTACCCCTATTGCAGGTGCAGCTTGAGGAGTGGCTGTTGTGTGGAGGATTCTTCTGGTGGGCATAGACGGATCCTTGTATTTTATCGTTAGATGTTTATTTCAATTCCGCTGTTTAAATTTCGCACTCTGAGCTTGGTGTTGTAATAATGTATTTTTGAGAACTCTTGTTGTATGAAATGGACTAAGTATTGTAAGCTCGTACTCATTATTGATCCTGGATGAAAAACGTGGATTGTTCGAGTTCTCCCTTGGGGTGCGCTCGACGGAACCGTTCGATATAGCTAGCTTTTGGGGTGCTTAGTATCTGGTGGAAGACGAGCGTCTCTGGAAACATGCTAGTTCTGCCACATATACATACGTGCCACAATCTCAAACTGATAACGCTAATTTTTCTGAGATAATCTTCGAATCTTAAAACATTAAGTTTTTTAGACGAAGGGATTAAGGGGCCGTTCGGCTGGTGCAAATACCAGCCGAAAAACACTGTTCTCGGATGAAAAATACTGTTCATGCTCTCACACATTCCTCCGGATTCATCCAGGTTCCTCCAAAATCCTCCCAGCGAACGGGGCTTAACTTTTTTTTAAGTGGAAGGCGAAGGGATTACTTGTTGATAGTGGCGGAGATATTGGACACGTACAAATCGGGGCTGAGATCACGACTGACGGGCCCACAGCCTAGGTACCCTCCTCGTACAGCGTAGGCCCACCACAGACAAAAGGGGGCGAATGCGACGTGGGATCGCCACTCTTATCCTTTCTTTCTTTTTTCCATGTAAAAAACCCACTTTTTGCATCTTGCATTTTGACTATTATGGCAAAAGCGACGGGCCGATGAGATTGAGTAAACATAGCGACATGGACGTACAGAGGCTGGATGGGGTCGGAGGAAAGAAGAAATCGGAAAATGCATGACGCTGCATGCCTTTGCCTTTGCCAGCTTTTTTCTTTTTTGCCATGCCCTTCGGTTATTTTGTTCCTGGTGGTTTACCTACCAGTACCACACCAGGCACCAGCGCAGCAGCAGCAAACTAGCTAAACGCGTGTAAATAAATGTGTAAAGCACCTCGGCCATGCTATAGCCTTATTTCGACTTTCAACTCCTGCCACGTTATGCATTGAAAATCAGAAATTCGGTCGACCATCAAACGTCCACTCACTCGTGCGAAATTTATTTTCAAAAGGCATTAAATTTATTTAGGTGATCCCATGCATCCATATGTCCTCCTCGCTAGAACCTTGTTTTCTTTACACCTTATTGCCCACAACAAATTTAAACATGTACTTAGGCTGCCGTCGTCTGTCTTGTCTAATTGTCTCACCTCTAAATTTAGGGAGTGGTTGGTTGCTGCTCTAGATTTAGGCTGTCGGCGACATATTTTCAAGGATGTAATAAACAAATAAGCCGTTAGCGTCGGCGACATAGTCTTGTTTGGTCACACCCACATCAAAATATATGAAAAAAACAATGATTATAGTCAATTTCCATCATATATGGATGATTTTTTTTACAACCACGAGACAAGCACACTCTCCTCGCCCTTAGAAAGTTATTCTAGTTCATCTGAAATCAAACTATCGAGAAACTCACGCCACAAGGTGTATGTATGCATTCCTTTTCGCTCCCACATGATCGGCAAGGCCTTCCTTCGTCGTCGTTTCGTGGCAAAAGAAGTTGGCACTTTCTGTATCAAGCTTGTGATGCTGAGAAACAATGAATCAACACGGATTGGTACCCAAATTTTCATGTCGCATTACCAGCGCATTATTTATATTATTAATAACCTTATACAAGTAGTACGTACACTAGTACTACTATATAAGTACGGAGTATATGGTATGCATATCAGTACAGCAGCCAGCCAAATTAAATTAGTTTAATTACTCGGTCATCAAGCTAAAATATATTCAACCACATCTCTAAATAAAAATGGCTGGGCAGGAGGATAGTACAATGTCCTTCTCTTCTTTTTCATTTATTGAACTAATCCTTGTTCGATAATCGATATAACGGCTCCAGTTGTCGTCACTCAAATCAAATAATTTAAACTAATGCTAATATAACCACCCAATGCAACTCATCTCCAACTGATGTCAGGTTCAACGTCCACGAGGCACTGAAATAATGAACCAAACAAAAGAAAGAGAGGGGGCGAAATGGCAACGCAAGCACATGGAGTCAGTCACTTCTCACTCAGTTGAAGCAATCAAAAAAGAAAAAAAAAGAAAGGAACAATGCAATGTGCACGCAAGTTGCAAGGACTCCACTTTGGGCGTCAACTCAAAATCGTTTGTGGCAGCAACAACCACGATCGTGCTGTGTTCTTCATCATTTTTCACCGATGGAAATGGATGGATCTGTCATGTGCTGCCTTTTTCCATCGTGCTGACTGCTTACTTTTCCTTCCTTTTTTTTACGCGCTTCGCGTGGACTTTGCATGCAGTGCATAGAGCTGCAGCTGCAGGCCAGCCGTGTAGAGCACGAATTTTGTCTAGAGTAGTAAATTTGTTATAAGGGTTTGTTTGGTTTTGCTCGGTGCGGGGGTATGGCCCCTGGTATCCTGAAGACAAGACATGGACCGCACCATCAGAGGTGGCCCAGCCCACGAGATCAAGGCGTGCACGGCGCTGCTCGGCATGCACTGCAAGACATTGTATAGTACCAAATATGATACTTTACTTGTAATCCTGTCCCTCCAGACTATATAAGGAGAGGCAGGGGTCCCCTAGCGGACAAGATACATAGACGATCCATCTAGATCGATATCTCTCATTGACATACAGCAATACAATCAGACGCAGGACGTAGGTATTACGCCTTCACGGCGGCCGAACCTGGATAAATCTTGCGTCACCATCTTGTTTGTAGCTTGCGCATCTGTCTGCCGATAATCTACAACCTTGGACATACCCCTAGGTAGACTACCGACCATATTTCGTCGATAGTGGCGCGCTAGGTAGGGGGTGTGCGTACTGCTCCCAGACGAACAAGATGGTCATCGTCTACGGCTCCATGGCTACGCCGAACGGCCTCACGTTCACCATCGGCCAGATCACCTGGACCACTGGCTCCGACAACTTCATCGCCATGACCACGGAGGAGGCGTAGATCCAATCTGCGTCGACCACTGCTTCACCAGCATCAGCTACGGCTCCGATCACGTTGGATCTGGCTCCGGCCACACCAGCATCGTCTTCAGCCACGCCGACAACCCGTCGTTCGCTTCCTCGCTACAAAGGGAGGCAGATCGACAACACCGACCTTCTCGACTCCATCGATCAGGACGACGTCGCCCGGACTACTTACTCCGACCACCTGCTGCGTCGCAATGATGATCGCCGCGAAGAACGGCGCCGTGACAACCGCGACTGCCGCCATGATGACAGTTCGGAAAGCTCGAGCGCCGGGCAACTTCGTCAACGCCGACCAGATAATGCCATACGCCGCCGACCAGACGTTCTATCTAAAGCTAAGTGACGCTTTAATATTTTTCCAAATATTCTCCAATCTTCGTATATCACCATAATGTTTCTCCGAGCTGTTTTCTCTATGTTTGCTCTCCAAATGTTTTTCTTTCATGTATACCATCTTAAAGATGACATACAGCTAAGTCTAAGGCGAACCCTCGAACAGTCACGTTGATGCTCGGACGCCTCCAGAGACGGCCCTGTCTCCGGCTCCTCCCTACACGTGCACGAGCGTCTACCCTCTGCGTTATGGGTGGTCGGTAGCGGCTCCTTGGTCACGCCTGTTCCTCCTACACGTGCACGGGCTCCGCACTCGACGTTATGGACTATGGGCTAGCTAGGACTGGAGACTCAGCTATACACTAACTGTTCGGGCGGTTTATATTAAACATAAATATATTTTCACGCCAACTGATCGTCGAACTGCATACGCCGTTTCATCACCATTGCTGATTTTTCTCTGGAGTTTATTTATTTGTGCGT